>NC_091166.1:21216164-21286164 GCF_040958095.1 Procambarus clarkii | reverse complement strand
ATATTGAAATACCTCTTACAGCTATCTCTCATGTCCTCTACTTGTACAGTACAGCTACTTGACCATTACGACAAAATCACTGAGATATGAGATAATGATGACACTAACCTCATCTACTCAGACTCCAACCCACTCATATTAAATAATGATGTAAACAATAAATTAAAAAAAAATCCACTTATTAATGTCAACCAACAAACTCCCACTAAACATAGAAAGGACCTACGACATCTTACTTGGGAGCAAATCAACAAATGCAATTCATCTACGGTTACACAATGTTAACATCAGAAATAAAAAAGATGGTAAGTTCCTTGGTCTATACTTAGATCTGCCCGGAACGCTATGAGTGCTAGTTGCTTTACAAGAATGTATAACTTCAAGTCATTGTACTCTCCCCCAATGTACCTTCTTGTATATAAAGAAAAAATAAATAAATAAACAAACACATAATAAATCAATACTTACTAAATTTTGTCTATTATGTAGCAAAGAAGCAGGTCTACGGAAGGCTTTTCTGTTGAGTTCGAAGCCCAGATTACTCGTGGTCTCTGAAATAAGTTAAGATTATAAGTATAAAATTTATAAAACCAAATAATAAATCCGGTATTGCTCAATTTCAGATGCAGACGTACTGAATGATATATCAGACTGTCAGCATGGTATTCGATCTGGAAGGTCCAGTGTAACGAATTTACTCAGTTTCTATGATCGAGCCACAGAGATCTATAAAGAATTCTGATCAAGAAAGAGATCTAGGGGTGGTTTTAGATAGAAAACTATAACCTGAGGATCATATTAAGAACATTCTGCGAGGGGCCTATGCTACACTTTTTAACTTTAGAATTGCTTTTAAATACATAGGTCAAAAAGTTTTAAAAGTTTTTTAAACCTCTCGTGTATCATGAGTGTGTTAAAGCTTCAGATGGTGCATTCAGATGATGAATATTACCTAGTTCCTTCATCTGGGAAGAATGAACACATATTGGTGCATTCGGATGATAAAAACTAACTACTGTAGTTTAATTGATCATCAGACTGTATATCATATGCAGACTGTATGTGGATCTGCGGGCCACTCCAAACAACAGCCTGGTGGACCAAGCTCCACCAGGCCTAAAGCACAAAGTGATATAGATGTGATAGAGAAACTAGGTCAAATGGAGGAGTAGGTCTGTATATTAAACAGCACCTGACGTGCACAGAGCTACTAAACTCAATGTGGTGGTAGAGTGGTGGGGGGGGGGGAAACATTGCAGAAAAAACAAAAATACAATTTGGTCAACAAAACAGCATTGTTGAAAATAGAAGACATGGGTTGACATTTTGGGGGTAAGGTAGGTTACATTGAGTTAATTAGTTAGTACTTAGTTTTTATCTTAAACTGGTTGGGAGAGGTACAGTGTTGCTGTGCTGGTGAAAGAACACCTAAAGGTAAATTAAATAATGATTGCGAATCCACAAGAAGTTGACATAATAGCGCTAGAGATCTGCAATCAGGATGATAAACTTTCCTTAAAGAATTTGACAAACACTTGCTGATAGGACATGAAGTAAATGAAATGTATGTCAAGTTTTGTGAAATATATGATAAAAGCACAACAAAATTTGTACCAAAGGAGAGATGCAGAACTAGGAAAAGGGGTTTGTTCAACAGAAATTGCGAGAGGGCCTGAGACCCAAACACACACAAATGGAATCAATATATAGCAAGAGGCCAAACCCCCAAACATACAAGCGATGCAAAGATGCGAGAAACAGCAGCAGCATTAAGGAGAGGGACTTAAGGACCATAAATAAAGTGTGAAAATAAACTCGAGTAAATTTTTTTAACTACTCTCGACAGTGAAGAAAAACAAATATTCAGACGATTTGTGTTAGAATCATTAATCTTACACTTTCGGTCATATTCAACAACACAAATACATACACACACATTCCTGTTGCTGTAGCAAGTGAAGAATTACACACACAGATCACAATAACGTGATGCATCAAATGAACAAATCCACAAGGGCCGTGACGAGGATTCGAACCTGCGTCCGGGAGCATCCCAGACACTGCCTTAATCGACTGAGCTACAACAGGGTAAAAGGGTTGAAACCGAAGTTCTACTGAACTTACTGGATCCCATAGCCTCTCCGAGGCACAAACCAGGCTTTTACACAACCCCCCCCCCCCTGCACCCGAGCTATGTCAACAGGCCGTTCTCCCTCTTCGCCCTTACATCATCACACACAGATCACAATAACGTGATGCATCAAATGAACAAATCCACAAGGGCCGTGATGAGGATTCAAACCTGTGTCCGGGAGCATCCCAGACACTGCCTTAATCGACTGAGCTAAGGCAGGGTAAAAGGGTTGAAACCAAACTTCTACTGAACTTCCTGGATCCTTTTACCCTGTTGTAGCTCAGTCGATTTAGGAAGGACGATCTTACTGGATCCCATAGCCTCTCCGAGGCACAAACCAGGCTTTTACACAACCCACCCCCCCCACTGCACCCGAGCTCAATTGTCAAAAGTGAAAAATTGGGTTTGTCTTCCGAATGCACCATATCAGTAAATTTTTTAATAATCTTTTAAAAATAGTAAATGCCACTACTTTTGCAAAATTATTACGAGATCTATTATTCTATAGAATAATGCATATAAATGCATATATGCATATAAATACAAAACAAGTAAATGTAAATAATTTTACCTTGCACCTAGATCCACCAAGCCTGTATGGCGCGCGTTTCAGTACTTCGGAAATCTAGAACTATCTTGAATCTCTAATCTGCAATGAAACAATACATATTATTGCACTTACCAAAACATGGATGAATGTAGAAAATACAGAACTATTAGCTGAATATCAAATAAATGGATTTAATCTATTTCACACAGATAGATATATTAGATATTATATTATATTCCTTTCCTCCCTAGAATCTGGATGTAGCAGGTGCTCAATTGTCAAAAGTGAAAAATTTGGTTTATTTAACATACACGCCATAGACCGGCTTGGGAAAAAAAGTTCGTAAAACCCAGGGGCCATAGACCGGCTTGGGAAAAAAAGTTTGTAAAACCCAGGGGCCATAGACCGGCTATGAAAGAAAATTTGAGAAAACCCTGGGGCCATAGAACGGCTATTTAATCCCCTGGAACGGATAATCATCTGTATCAAACCTTATTACAGGTAAAACCAGTAGGCAGTCTACTGTATTTTATCAAACTCTTATTAGAATAATAGATCTCGTAATAATTTTGCAAAAATAGTGGCATTTACTATTTTTAAAAGATTATTAAAAAATTTACTGATATGGTGCATTCGGAAGACAAACCCAATTTTTCACTTTTGACAATTGAGCACCTGCTACATCCAGATTCTAGGGAGGAAAGGAAGGACGATCTTACTGGATCCCATAGCCTCTCCGAGGCACAAACCAGGCTTTTACACAACCCCCCCCCCCCCCTGCACCCGAGCTCAATTGTCAAAAGTGAAAAATTGGGGTTGTCTTCCGAATGCACCATATCAGTAAATTTTTAATAATCTTTTAAAAATAGTAAATGCCACTATTTTTGCAAAATTATTACGAGATCTATTATTCTATAGAATAATGCATATAAATGCATATATGCATATAAATACAAAACAAGTAAATGTAAATAATTTTACCTTGCACCTAGATCCACCAAGCCTGTATGGCGCGCGTTTCAGTACTTCGGAAATCTAGAACTATCTTGAATCTCTAATCTGCAATGAAACAATACATATTATTGCACTTACCAAAACATGGATGAATGTAGAAAATACAGAACTATTAGCTGAATATCAAATAAATGGATTTAATCTATTTCACACAGATAGATATATTAGATATTATATTATATTCCTTTCCTCCCTAGAATCTGGATGTAGCAGGTGCTCAATTGTCAAAAGTGAAAAATTTGGTTTATTTAACATACACGCCATAGACCGGCTTGGGAAAAAAAGTTCGTAAAACCCAGGGGCCATAGACCGGCTTGGGAAAAAAAGTTCGTAAAACCCAGGGGCCATAGACCGGCTATGAAAGAAAATTTGAGAAAACCCTGGGGCCATAGAACGGCTATTTAATCCCCTGGAACGGATAATCATCTGTATCAAACCTTATTACAGGTAAAACCAGTAGGCAGTCTACTGTATTTTATCAAACTCTTATTAGAATAATAGATCTCGTAATAATTTTGCAAAAATAGTGGCATTTACTATTTTTAAAAGATTATTAAAAAATTTACTGATATGGTGCATTCGGAAGACAACCCCAATTTTTCACTTTTGACAATTGAGCACCTGCTACATCCAGATTCTAGGGAGGAAAGGAAGGACGATCTTACTGGATCCCATAGCCTCTCCGAGGCACAAACCAGGCTTTTACACAACCCACCCCCCCCCCCCTGCACCCGAGCTCAATTGTCAAAAGTGAAAAATTGGGTTTGTCTTCCGAATGCACCATATCAGTAAATTTTTTAATAATCTTTTAAAAAAAGTAAATGCCACTATTTTTGCAAAATTATTACGAGATCTATTATTCTAATAAGAGTTTGATAAAATACAAACCCTGGGGCCATAGAACGGCTATTTAATCCCCTTGAACGGACCTGTGCATGGGCCACTGAGGCATCGAAAAAAAACATAGACCGGCTTGGGAAAAAAGCAAAATAGCCGGTCTATGGCCCGGCTGTTGGCTGTGCATGGATGGCTAATGGCTAATGGCTGTTAGTTATGGAGCTAGGTTAGACTATGTATGTTTAAATCTCTGATTTAAACAGAGCCAGTGTTCAGTCAAATAACTGAATTTATCAAATCTTATCCTTGTATAATATACAAGCTGATGTGAGATCCCTGTCTACAGGTGGACTGGAACTATTATCCAGTAGGCAGTCTACTGTATTTTATCAAACCCTTATTAGTATAATAGATCTCGTAATAATTTTGCAAAAATAATGGCATTTACTATTTTTAAAAGATTATTAGAAAATTTACAGATATGGTGCATTCGGAAGACAAAACCAATTTTTCACTTTTGACAATTGAGCACCTGCTACATCCAGATTCTAGGGAGGAAAGGAAGGACGATCTTACTGGATCCCATAGCCTCTCCGAGGCACAAACCAGGCTTTTACACAACCCCCCCCCCTGCACCCGAGCTTTTTAAAATAGTAAATGCCACTATTTTTGCAAAATTATTACGAGATCTATTATTCTAATAAGAGTTTGATAAAATACAAACCCTGGGGCCATAGAACGGCTATTTAATCCCCTTGAACGGACCTGTGCATGGGCCACTGAGGCATCGAAAAAAAACATAGACCGGCTTGGGAAAAAAGCAAAATAGCCGGTCTATGGCCCGGCTGATGGCTGTGCATGGATGGCTAATGGCTGTTAGTTATGGAGCTAGGTTAGACTATGTATGTTTAAATCTCTGATTTAAACAGAGCCGGCTAATGGCTGTTAGTTATGGAGCTAGGTTAGACTATAGGCTAGGCTAGGTTAGAGCCAGTGTTCAGTCAAATAACTGAATTTATCAAATCTTATCCTTGTATAATATACAAGCTGATGTGAGATCCCTGTCTACAGGTGGACTGGAACTTCGATCAACTAATCCATACATCAAACCTGTCCCTTACAGCCCACAATCTATCATTAGGAAAACGATGTGAGAAATCTTTAAGGAATTCTGATAAAGAAAGAGATCTAGGGGTGGTTCTAAATAGAAAACTATCACCTGAGGACCACATAAAGAACATTGTGTGAGGAGCCTATGCCATGCATTCCAACTTCAACAGCATGTTGTGGGGTGCCGATATTGTGTGCCATCACATGTAAACCAACCAAGCCCACAAATACGTCAACATGGACCAGCATTACACCGTCTAACATACTCTGTCAGATGTAACAACTAAATTTGTGAATTCAAGACCTAATCTATTGCATAACACAGTGTTAGTACGAGAAAAACATTACTTACATTCGAAGCCGTGTTTTAAAATGGCGCGGACCTTGGTCTACTGACGCTCCACACTGTGTGTTCGTTTGCGTATGATGAACGTGTGACAATTTACTACAACAATTATTTAATTATTCTTATTCTTTATTTTACTATTTTTAGGGTACATGAAATTTCCAACTTATTTGCACACAATAATATAATTGCATTGTCATAACCTTTATATATTACGGAAAATACGATGACATGAACGAAGTCAAAGTGAAGTTGAAGTCAAAGTCATTCGCCGAACGTATTAGTCATTTTTTTTCTCCCAATCGATAGGGGATAACAAATCCACAGAGCATATAAGTGTAGAGTAAAGTCAATTTTATTCAGGAAAGTACATACATAGTTGATTTACAAACATAATGTTGGATTTATAGATAGAGCTAGTGCATACAATACTTAAAGCCAATATAGTAGGCATATAGCATTTCAGGCAACCGGGCAGTATATATGGACCCCTTACTCAAATCTCTGAATATGTTAGATATTAAGTCCCTGCACATACTCTCATGTGTATTTTATATATATAAAACGCTGCACTGTAATGTCAATCCTGACCCTAAAAGCTTCCTAGAAGGTTGTAACAGATCCCATGAGCACCACACCAGAAACAAATACCTGTAGGTGTGTACTGGTGCCTTATAGTGTGTACTCGTACCTTATGGTGTGTACTGGGGCCTTATGGTGTATACTGGTGCTTTATGGTGTGTACTGGTGCCTTATGGTGTGTTCTAGTGCCTTATGGTGCGTACTGGTGCCGTATGGAGTGTACTGGTGCCTTATGGTGTGTACTGGTGCATTATTGTGTGTACTGGTGCCTTATTGTGTACTGGTGCCTTATGGTGTGTACTGGTGCATTATGGTGTGTACTGGTGCATTATGGTGTGTACTGGTGCATTATGGTGTGTACTGGTGCCTTATGGTGTGTGTTCTGGTGCCTTATGGTGTGTACTGGTGCCATATGATGTGTACTGGTGCATTATGGTGTGTACTGGTGCCTTATGGTGTGTACTGGTGCATTATGGCGTGTACTGGTGCCTTATAGTGTGTACTGGTGCATTATGGTGTGTACTGGTGCCTTATGGTGTGTACTTGTACCTTATTGTGTATACTGGTGCCTTATGGTGTGTACTGGTTCCTTATGGTGTGTACTGGGGCTTTATTGTGTGTACTGGTGCTTTATGGTGTGTACTGGTGCCTTATGGTGTGTTCTGGTGCCGTATGGTGCGTACTGGTGCCTTATGGTGTGTACTGGTGTCTTATGGTGTGTACTGGTGCCTTATGGTGTGTACTGGTGCCTTATAGTGTGTACTGGTGCTTTATGGTGTGTACTGGTGCCTTATGGTGTGTACTGGTGACTTATGGTGTGTAATGGTGCCTTATGGTGTGTACTGGTGCCTTATGGTATATACTGGTGCCTTATAGTGTGTACTGGTTCCTTATGGTGTGTACTGGTGCCTTATGGTGTGTACTGGTGCCGTATGGTGTGTACTGGTGCCTTATGGTGTGTACTGGTGCCTTATGGTGTGTACTGGTGCCTTATGGTGTGTTCTGGTGCCTTATGGTGTGTGTTCTGGTGCCTTATGGCGTGTACTGGTGCCTTATAGTGTGTACTGGTACCTTATTGTGTGTACTAGTGCATTATGGTGTGTATAATGCACACTTTAGTGCGCGCGGCACTAGCTGGAAAAACAAGCGGGTTGTGCTCAAGCGTAAACACAAAAAAGTTTAGAATCTTTTCACGCTGCTGACCTCAATTCTCGAGCTACGTTTTTCATTTTGGTATCAATGCGTTGGCAATAAAATTCTCTACAAGATCATATGCATAAAATGTCACCGAAGCATTTGGTATCCCACCACGAAGTAAATAAACACGAAGATGACTCGCCGTGACACCCAAACAGGAAGTAAATGTTCATACTCTTTCGTTTGTTGCCAGCCTCACAGTCATCCTACAGCGCTCATTTTGATATCACTGAACTCACAATAAAATTCCCCACCCAGACATATGCCTATCAATGTCTAATTATGGTATCGGGTGACCCACACGAGTGTGGGAACTGGGCGAAGCATTAGCCGTGATTTCAGCAGGGACGACACTGGTGTGATGCAGGGCTTTGAATGTTTATACTTATTTCACTGTCCTGACATTATTTCTGGAGCTACGTATTTCATTTTTATAGCAATGTGTTTGCAATAGAAAGTTCTATAAGAACATGGGTAGAGTTGGCCAACACAGCGTCAAATAAATTTGCGGCGAATAAAATCTTACGCGTGTTTGTACCCGTGAGCGTCAAAAGTTTTTACTTTGCTCATGTTTTTCAAGTTTATACTTGTTTCACACCGGTTTTTTTTGTATAGTGTTCGGAATAAAATTCCCTACACAGACATATGCATATCAAATACAATTCCTTGGAATTCACAGCTGTAGAGATGACGGAAAACACACAACCGGAACCCGCTCTTGACACTCCAACTCACACCCGCAACACCCACAAAAAAAGTTTCTCTTGTTTCATGTATACTTACTTTAGTTTTCGTGCAACAGTTCTCATTTAGGCATCAAAATATTCCTAAGAAAATAGACTACAATACTGAAACAATCTAAGACAATTATGTGTACTTACCAAAGCAAAGACGATTGTAGTAAAATAAGTTGAGCATTTTATCTCCACTCCACCTCCTTCAGGTACTGATTCCTGAAGTTGCTCAACAGATGTTCCTAGGTGGAGTGAAGCTGATGTAGGTGGTTATTTCTTGTCCACCCAATACACCCTTTTCCTGTGATAAGTGGTGTAACAAGGTATGACGCAAAGTGGAACATCGCATGTCTTGCACGCTATACCAGTTTCCTTCCTGATACCCGACTTTGAACACACTTCACACCTGCGATGTTTGGGGATTTTTACCAGCTCATGTTTCAATTTATAGTTCAGGCGAGTCTCTGCTATAACAACACGTCGCTGTTGTCTCTGGGTTGGCAATAAACTACTGTCTGAATCGTCGCTCTCACTATTGTTTTCAAACACTAATGTGGAATATGAATTATCTTCATCAGATTCAGCTTCAGCACTAGGTGTAGACGTGAAGAGAGGGCACCTCACACCCGACGGGCCAGGTGTTGACGGGTCAGCAGCAGGATACACAGGACCAGTGTCATGATTTATGTCTGGAGCATGAACTAGATGTGGAGATGGTGTAGTTGTTGCAGGCCACTCTGCCTTGTCAAATTTCAATAAAGACCAAATAGCAACTTCATGGAACTAGAGCAGAGTTAGTTTCCTTCGATCATCTGTGTTGGCCTTGTACAATGCATGTACAATGCATTGAGTAAAGACCAAATAGCAACTTCATGGAACTAGAGCAGAGTTAGTTTCCTTCGATCATCTGTGTTGGCCTTGTACAATGCAACCACAAGTTGACATTGAATGTGAATTAACAATGAGATAAGTAAGATTTATACTAATACATTTATACTAACTCTGTTGAGCGTTGACCATTTATACATCAAATCTGTTGATGTGAGCACTTTAGTTTAGTCTGCCGTTTAAAGAAAAAAAGAGCATATCAATGGTATATCACAGAAAACGAATTTATCATAAACTCATGTATTTGTCTTATCATATTGAACTGCATTCATATTTTTAATATATAACAATATGAATATACAAATTTCTGTAAATCCCCTACCTTGTTGGAATCTGTGGAAATGAATGAGCAAATGTGCTGGCTGAAGGCGCTGAAGGAAACCACATTGGTTTCATTTTGGATACAAATGTCCATGGAGATTCAAAATGGAAACTAATTATATAGTTGAACCTGCAGAGACGAGTTTAAGAATCTGTGTTGAGAGTGATGGACACAGCCTTCACAATTATACTTCAGAGAATGTAAACATCTAAGAGTCATTAGAAATATGTGTAGAATAATAAACCCTACATTGTTTGAGTTAGGGAAAACACCATTTGTGATATATAGATACTATAGCTGTTCCTAAAGATTCACCCTTTTTTGCACCAGCAAGATAACATATAAGATTTTAAGAGTTGACGAATGTTAATATTCTTGTTTGATAAACTGTGAACTTGAGACATAGTTAATAAGAACATATTAACACAACAAAAAGTTTTCAGAATCTTTAACACCACTTTCCAGCAACTTATATAATTTATATAAATTATTTTAGAGAATAATACATAAATTATATATTTAAACATGATATAGTGTTTAGTGGAATGTATAAGGAGTCAAATTGTGTTAAAAAGAGCGATTTTTAGAAAATTTGGAAAAATACTTTTTTCTGTTCAAATTATAACTAAATGGATTTTAAAGGTTTCACTCAGCCAATATATATCATTCACAATTTATTAATGAATTTTACAAAAAAACACCATAAATTTTATATTTAAACATGTAAAAACTATTTGTTTTACATTTGGAAGAAAATAATTGTAGAAAAACAATTTATAATTAAACCTTTGTGTTTGGATTTTTTGAGTAAATGTTTCTCAAAGGCTCTCCTGCACCATTCTCAATGCAAATCATTCCCACACCTATGGGAAGAGATAGGCGAACGTTGTGTAGATGATTTGTGTTTGCTGGGTATGGGTTCAAGTCACTTTGGGGTGTGAGTTTCCAGTCGCATATAGTATTATCGACAATTCAGGCTTGTTTGCATTTGTGTTCCTCACGTGTGCCCCAAAGAATGAGGTGATTTTTAAAAAGCTATACCCAAGATTACCATCCGAGTGCCGGCGGGGAAGTGATTCAAATAGCTTCGGGTATCACTTCCTTTGTCCTGTCGTGAACGTAAAGAGGATTAAGGCATCCTGTAGATACCGGTTGCATTGTTCTTGGCAGTATGGGTTTGAGTCTCTTCTTGGGTGTGAGCTTTCAGTCGCATATAGTCCTGGGGACCATTCAGACCAGTTCGCAATTTGTGTTCCTCACATGTGCCCCAAAGAAGGAGGTGATTTCATAAAATGTTATACCCAAGATTACCATTGGAGTGCTGGTGGGGAATCGGTTCAAATAGCTTCGGCTATCACTTCCTATGTCAGGTCGTGATGGTCGAGCGGATTAAGTCTTCCTGTAGATACCATTTCCGTAGCTCCTTTCAGTATGGGTTCGAGTCACTTGTGGGGTGTGAGTTTTCAGACGTATATAGTCCGGGGGACAATTCAGGCTTGTTCGCATTTGCGTTCCTCACGTGTGCCCCTAAGAATGAGGTGATTTGATAAAACGCTATGCCCAAGATTACCATCCGAGTGCCGGCGTGGAAGTGGTTCAAATAGCTTTGGCTATCACTTCCTTTGTCCGGGTTGATAACCAAGCGGATTAAGGCGTCCTGTAGATACCAGTTGCGGTGCTTCTGGCAGTATGGGTTCAAGTCACTTCTGGGGTTTGAGTTTTCAGTCGCATATAGTCCTGAAACCATTCAGGCCAGTTCGCAATTTGTGTTCCTCACGTGTGCCCCAAAGAAGGAGGTGATTTGATAAAATGCTATGCCCAAGATTACCATTAGAGTGCTGGTGGGGAATCTGTTCAAATAGATTCGGCTATCACTTCCTATGTCAGGTCGTGATAGTCAAGCGGATTAAGGCGTTCTGTAGATACCAGTTGTATTGCTCCTGGCAGTATGGGTTCGAGTCACTTATGGGGTGTGAGTTTTCATTCGCATATAGTCATGGAACCATTCAGGCGAGTTCGCAATTTGTGTTCCTCACGTGTGCCCCAAAGAATGAGGTGATTTTATAAAATGCTATGCCCAAGATTACCATCCGAGTGCTGGCAGGGATGTTGTTCAAATAGCTTCGGCAATCACTTCCTTTGTCTAGTCGTGATGATCAAGCGGATTATTGCATCCTGTAGATACCAGTTGCATTGCTCCTGGCAGTATGGGTTCGAGTCACTTCGGGTGTGAGTTTTAATTCGAATATAGTCCAGGGGCCCATAAAGGCTAGTTCGCATTTGTGTTCCTCACATGTGCCCCAAAGAATGAGGTGATTTGATAAAATGCTATTCCTGAGATTACCATCCAAGTGCCGGCGGGGTAGTGGTTCAAATAGCTTCGGCTATCACTTCTTTTGTCCTGTCGTGAAGGTCAAGCGGATTAAGGCGTCCTGTAGATACCAGTTGCGTTGCTCCTGGCAGTATGTGTTCGAGTCACTTCTAGGGTGTGACTTTTCAGTCGCATATAGTCCTGGGGACCATTCAGGGTTGTTCGCATTTGTGTTCCTCACATGTGCCCCAAAGAATGAGGTGATTTGATAAAAAGCTATGCCCAAGATTACCATCCAAGTGCCGGCGGAGAATTGGTTCAAATAGCTTCAGCTATCACTTCCTTTGTCTGGTCGTGATGGTGAAGTGGATTAAGGCGTCCTGTAGATACCAGTTGCGTTGCTCCTGGCAGTATGGGGTCGAGTCACTACTGGTGTGAGAGTTTTCAGTCACATATAATCCTATGGACCAATCAGGCTTGTTCGCATTTGTGTTCCTCACGTGTGACCCAAAGAATGAGATGATTTGATAAAATGCTATGGCCAAGATTTCCATTTGAGTGCCGGCAGGGAAGTTTTTCAAATAGCTTCGGCTAACACTTCCTTTGTCCATTCGCGATGCTCAAACGGATTAAGGCGTCCTGTTGATACCAGTTGCATTGCTCCTGGCAGTATGGGTTCAAGTCACTTCGGGTATGAGTTTTAATTCGCATATTGTCCAGGGGCCCATAAAGGCTAGTTCGCATTTGTGTTCCTCACGTGCGCCAAAAAGAATGAGGTGATTTGATAAAATGCTCTTCCCAAGATTACCATTCGAGTGCCAGTGAGGAAGTGATTCAAATAGCTTCGGCTATTACTTCCTTTGTGTAGTCGAGATGGTCAAGCGGATTAAGGCGTCCTGTAGATACCAGTTGCATTGCTCCTGGCTGTATGGGTTCGAGTCACTTATGGGGTGTGAGTTTTCAGTCGCATATAGTCCTGGGGACCATTCAGGCTTTTTCGCATTTGTGTTCCTCATGTGTGCCCCGTAGAATGAGGTGATTTGATAAAATACTATTTCCAAGATTACCATCCGAGTGCCAGCGGGGAAGTGGTTCAAATAGCTTCGGCTATCACTTCCTTTGTCTGGTCGTGATGGTCAAGCGGATTAAGGCGTCCTGTAGATACCAGTTGCGTTGCTCCTGGAAGTATAGATTCGAGTCACATCAGGAGTGTGTGGTTTCAGTCGCAAACAGTCCTAGGGACCATTCAGGCTAGTTCTCATTTGTGTTCCTGAAATGTACCCCAAAGAATGAGGTGATTTGATAAAATACTATGTCCAAGACTAACATCCGAGTGCCGGCGTGGAAGTGGTTCAAATAGCTTCGGCTATCACTTCCTTTGGCCGTTCGGGATGGTCATGCAGATTAAGGCGTCCTGTAGATACCAGTTGCATTGCTCCTGGCAGTATGGGTTCGAGTCACTTCGGGTGTGAGTTTTGATTCGCACATAGTCCTGGGGACCATAAAGGATAGTTCGCATTTGTGTTCCTCACGTGTGCCCAAAGAATGAGGTGATTTGATAAAATGCTATTCCCAAGATTACCATCTGAGTGCCGGCGGGGAAGTGGTTCAAATTGCTTTGGTTATCACTTCCTTTGTCCGGTCGTGATAGTTGGGTGGATTAAGGCGTCCTGTAGATACCAGTTGCGTTGCTCCTGGCAGTATGGGTTCGAGTCAGTTCTGGGGTGTGAGTTTTCAGTCGCATATAGTTTGACCATTCAGGCCAGTTCGCAAATTGTGTTCCTTACGTGTGCCCCAAAGATTGAGGTGATTTGATAAAATGCTATGCGCAAGATTAACATCCAAGTGCCGGCGTGGAAGTGGTTCAAATAGCTTCGGCTATCACTTCCTTTGGCCGGTCGGTTTGGTCAAGCAGATTTAGGCGTCCTGTAGATACCAGTTGTGTTCCTCCTGGCAGTATGGGTTCGAGTCACTTCTGGAGTGTGAGTTCTCAGTCGCATATAGTCCTGGGAAACATTCAGGCTTGTTCGCATTTGTGTTCCTCATGTGTGCCCCAAAGAAGGAGGTGATTTCATAAAATGCTATACCCAAGACTACCATCCGAGTTCTGGCTGGGAATTGGTTCAAATAGCTTCGGCAATCACTTTCTATGTCCGGTCTTTATGGTCAAGCAGATTAAAGCGTCCTGTAGATACCAGTTGCGTTGCTCCTGGCAGTATGGGTTCGAGTCACTTCTGGGGTGTGGGTTTTCAGTCGCATATAGTCCTGGGGACCATTCAGGCCAGTTCGCAATTTGTGTTCCTCACGTGTGCCCCAAAGATTGAGGTGATGTGACAAAATGCTATGCCCAAGATTACAATCTGAGTGCCGATGGGGAATTGGTTTAAATAGCTTCGGCTATCACTTCCTATGTCAGGTCGTGATGGTCGAGTGGATTAAGGCGTCCTGTTGATACCAGTTGCATTGCTCCTGGCAGTATGGGTTCGAGTCACTTCAAGGGTGTGAGGTTTAAGTCGCATATAGTCCTGCGGACCGTTCAGGCTTGTTAGCATTTGTGTTCCTCACGTGTGCCCCAAAGATTGAGGTGATTTGATAAAATGCTATGCCCAAGATTACCATCCGAGTGCTGGCAGGAAATTGGTTCAAATAGCTTCGGCTATCATTTCCTTTGTCTAGTCGTGAAGGTCAAGGGGATTAAGGCGTCCTGTAGAAACCAGTTGCGTTGCTCCTGGCAGTATGTTTTCGGGTCACTTCTAGGGTGTGAATTTTCAGTCACATATAGTCCAGGGGACCATTAAGGCTTGTTCGCGTTTGTGTTCCTCAAGTGTGCCCCAAAGAATGAGGTGATTTGATAAAATGCTATGCCCAAGATTACCATCCGAGTGCCGGCAGGAAAGTTGTTCAAATTGCTTCGGCTATCACTTCCTTTGTCTAGTCGTGAAGGTCAAGGGGATTAAGGCGTCCTGTAGATACCAGTTGCGTTGCTCCTTGCTATATGAGTTCGAATCACTTCTGGGGTGTGAATTTTCAGTCGCATATAGTCCTGGGGACCGTTCAGGCTTGTTCGCATTTGTGTTCCTCACGTGTGCCCCAAAGAAGGAGGTGATTTCATAAAATGCTATGCCCAAGATTACCATCCGAGTGCTGGCGGGGAATCGGTTCAAATAGCTTCGGCTATCACTTCCTTTGTCAGGTCGTGATAGTCAAGCGGAATAAGGCGTCCTGTAGATACCAGTTGCGTTGCTCCTGGCAGTATGGGTTCGAGTCACTTCTGGGGTGTGAGTTTTCAGTCGCATATAATCCTATGGACCATTCAGGCTTGTTCGCATTTGTGTTCCTCACGTGTGCCCCAAAGAATGAGGTGATTTGATAAAATGCTATGGCCAAGATTACCATTCGAGTGAAGGCGGGGAAGTTTTTCAAATAGCTTCAGCTATCACTTCCTATGTCCAGTCGCGATGGTCAAACGGATTAAGGCGTCCTGTTGATACCAGTTGCATTGCTCCTGGCAGTATGGGTTCAAGTCACTTCGAGTATGAGTTTTAATTCGCAAATAGTCCTGTGGACCATTCAGGCTAGTTCACCTTTGTGTTCCTGATGTGTACCCCAAAGAATGAGGTGATATGATAAAATGCTATGCCCAAGAATACCATCCGAGTGCCGGCAGGGAAGTGGTTCTAATAGCTTCAGCTATCACTTCCTTTGTCCTGTCGTGAAGGTCAAGCGGATTAAGGCGTCTTGTAGATACGAGTTGCGTTGCTCCTGGTAGTATGGGTTCGAGTCACTTCTGGGGTGTGAGTTTTCAGTTGCATATAGTCCTGGGGACCATTCAGGCCAGTTCACAATTTGTGTTCCTCATGTGTGCCCCAAAGATTGAGGTGATTTGATAAAATGCTATGCCCAAGATTACCATCCGAGTGCTGGCAGGGAATTGGTTCAAATAGCTTCGGCTATTACTTCCTTTGTCTAGTCGTGAAGGTCAAGGGGATTAAGGCGTCCTGTAGAAACCAGTTGTGTTGCTCCTGGCAGTATGTTTTCCAGTCACTTCTAGGGTGTGATTTTTCAGTCGCATATAGTCCAGGGGACCATTCAGGGTTGTTCACATATGTGTTCCTCACATGTGCCCCTATGAATGAGGTGATTTGATAAAATGCAATGCCCAAAATTACGATCTGAGTGCCGTCAGGAAAGTGGTTCAAATTGCTTCGGCTATCACTTCCTTTGTCCGGTCTTGATGGTCAGGTGGATTAAGGCGTCCTGTAGATACCAGTTTAGTTGCTCCTGGCTATATGAGTTCGAGTCACTTCTGGGGTGTGAATTTTCACTCACATGTAGTCCTAGGGACCATTGAGGCTTGTTCGCATTTGTGTTCCCCATGTGTGCCCCAAAGGAGGTGATTTCATAAAATGCTATGCCCAAGACAACCATCCGAGTTCTGGCAGGGAATTTGTTCAAATAGCTTCGGCAATCACTTCCTATGTCCGGTCGTGATGGTCAAACGGATTAAAGCGTCCTGTAGATAATAGTTGTGTTGCTCCTGGCAGTATGGGTTCGAGTCACTTTGGGGTGTGAGTTTTCAGTCGCATATAGTCCTATGGACAATTCAGGCTTGTTCGCATTTGTGTTCCTCACGTGTGCCCCAAAGAATGAGGTGATTTGATAAAATGCTATGCCCAAGAATACCAACTGAGTGCCAGCGAGGAAGTGGTTCAAATAGCTTCGGCTATCACTTCCTTTATCCGGTCGTGATGGTCAAGCGTATTAAGGCATCCTGTAGATGCCATTTGCGTTGCTCCTGGCAGTATGGATTCGAGTTACTATTGGGGCTTGAGTTTTCAGTCGCATAGAGTCCTGGGGACTATTCAGGCTAGTTCGCATTTGTGTTCCTCACGTGTGCTCGAAAGAATGAAGTGATTTGATAAAATGCTATGCCTAAGATTAACATCCGAGTGCCGGCGGAGAAGTGGTTCAAATAGCTTCGGCTATCACTTCCCTTGTCCAGTCGTGATGGTCAAGCGGATTAACGCGTCTTGTAGATACCAGTTGCATTGCTCCAGGCAGTATGGGTTCGAGTCACTTCTGTTGTGAGTTTTAATTCGCACATAGTCCTGGGGACAATAAAGGCTAGTTTGCATTTGTGTTCCTCACGTGTGCCCCAAAGAATGAGGTGATTTGATAAAATGCAATGCCCAAAATTACGATCCGAGTGCCGGCAGGAAAGTGGTTCAAATTGCTTCGGCTATCACTTCCTTTGTCCGGTCTTGATGGTCAGGTGGATTAAGGCGTCCTGTAGATACCAGTTTAGTTGCTCCTGGCTATATGAGTTCGAGTCACTTCTGGGGTGTGAATTTTCACTCACATGTAGTCCTAGGGACCATTGAGGCTTGTTCGCATTTGTGTTCCCCATGTGTGCCCCAAAGAAGGAGGTGATTTCATAAAATGTTATTCCTAAGATTACCATCCGAGTGCTGGCAGGGAATTGGTTCAAATATCTTCGGCTATCACTTCCTATGTCCGGTCGTGATGGTCAAGCGGATTAAAGCGTCCTGTAGATACCAGTTGTGTTGCTCCTGGCAGTATGGGTTCGAGTCACTTTGGGGTGTGAGTTTTCAGTCACATATAGTCCAATGGTCAATTCAGGCTTGTTCACATTTGTGTTCCTCACGTGTGCCCCAAAGAATGATTTGATTTGATAAAACGCTATGCCCAAGATTACCATCCGAGTGCAAACGGGGAATTGGTTCAAATAGCTTCAACTATCACTTCCTATGTCAGATCGTGATTGTCAACCGGATTAAGGCGTCCTTTAGATACCAGTTGCATTGCTCCTGGCAGTATGGGTTCGAGTCACTTTAAAGGTGTGAGGTTTCAGTCGCATATAGTCCTGGGGACCATTCAGGCTTGTTTGCATTTGTGTTCCTCACGTGTCCCCCAAAGAATGAGGTGATTTGATTAAATGCTATGCCCAAGATTACCATCCGAGTGCCGGCGCGAAAGTTTTTCAAATAGCTTCGGCTATCACTTCCTTTGTCCAGTCGCGATGGTCAAGTGGATTAAGGAGTCCTGTAGATACCAGTTGCATTGCTCCTGGCAGTATGGGTTCAAATCACTTCGGGTGTGAGTTTTAATTCGCATATAGTTCTGGCGACCATTCAGGCTAATTCGCATTCGCATTTGTGTTCCTGACGTGTGCCCTAAAGAATGAGGTGATTTGATAAAATGCTATGCCCAAGATTACCATCCAAGTGCCGGCGGGGAAGAGGTTCAAATTCCTTCGGCTATCACTTCCTTTGTCCTGTCGTGAAGGTCAAGTGGATTAAGGTGTCCTGTAGATACCAGTAGCGTTGCTCCTGGCAGTATGGGTTCGAGTCACTTCTGGGGGGTGAGTTTTCAGTCGCCTATAGTCCTGTGGACCATTCAAGCTTGTTTGCATATATATATATATATATATATATATATATATATATATATATATATATATATATATATATATATATATATATATATATATATATATATATATGCAAACAAGCTGCATGAACGCGCAAGAAATATATCACTAAGAACTCTTTGACCTGGCCAGGATTCGAACCCATGCCGTCCAGGATCACCCCTAAACGTACACAGTACCGTGACCACCGCACCAATGATCGTCTATAAGGATTGGTCAGTCATGCCGCTTATTAACTAAGCTCCCTGACTGACCAACCCCCGACGACACTCATGGATTCATTTGGGTACAGTTTTTCATCAAATTCTGGCGCATGCACGGGCCGCACTGAGTCTAACATGTGTGAGAAAGCTGCATGAACCAATCCTTATAAACGATCATTGTTGCGGTGGTCACGGTACTGTGTACGTTTAGGGGTGATCCTGGACGGCATGGGTTCGAATCCTAGAAGGGTCAAAGGGCTCTTAGTGATATATATATATATATATATATATATATATATATATATATATATATATATATATATATATATATATATATATATATATATTATATATATATATTATATATATATATATTTATATTTATTTATATATATATTGTGATGGAAAAAAGAAGTGTAGGTGTTCGGCAGTCCTCCTAATGGCTGGTGTCAATGCCAATCTCATTTACAAAAAAAAAAAGTTGACTGCTTGGCTGTTGTCTTCTGTGGTAAAGTACAGGAAAACATGCAAAACAAATAGTATGAACAATGAAATTTTAATTAACTTGAAAATATGAACAAAGGTAATCCCTTGGCTATGTACAGTGCAAACAAACAAGATTATAAAGTAAAAAAATAACATAAAATAAAATCAGTGGTGTCGTTACTCTACAAATAAATAAAGACAAGAAATGGATTAACAGGTGCTAAAATAAAGCGCTGGCTGAGAACATCCACTAATAAACAGAGCGTATATCAGATGGTTGTTTTCAGCTTGAGAGCACAGGATATTCGAACTCCAATGGCTGGTGCAAGCCCAGATATAGGCTAGGTAGATGGCGCTGAGGTGAAGAGGTGCAGTGGTGCAGACGTCGATTCACCAATCAGAAGCACTTTGACTTTAAGTGGTAGTTTGGTGATCGGTGACGATGGAGAGGGGGAGCTGGAGAGCAAGTGTCTGATACGTATGTGCTTGTCAGAAACTTATTTTACTCAATACGTACTATACTTGCTTGTAGTGCATAGATGTTATAGATGTACTGAAGTTACATGACGATAGGAAAGAGCAGGCCAAATCTCTCTTGAAGGAGATTATCGTAACAGCTCTCCCCCAAAGCCTGCTCTTACGGGTTAAGTTACTTCAGTGGCTGGTGTAGAGGTAGGAGTAGCTGTCTCTATCTCGTAGACTCTGGAGAGGGCGTCGGTTATAATGTTGTCCGAACCTTTGATGTAGAAGATCTCCAGATTAAAATTCTGCAAGTACAGAGCCCAGCGTAGAAGACGTTGATTGCTGAATTGGGCCTGTTGTAGGAACCGCAGGGGATTGTGGTCCGAATAGATGGTAATAGACCGATTTCCCTGTAGGTAAGGTTCGAAATGTTGCAGATTCAGGACGATGGAGAGGAGTTCCTTTTCGATAGTGCTGTAGTTCTTCTGGTGAGGCTTCAACTTGTAGCTGTAATAGCTGACAGGAAGAACCTCCTTGCCTCGTTGTTGCATCAGGACACCCCCGATGCCGGTACCACTGACGTTGACATTGATGATGAAGGGCTTCGTGATATCTGGAGAGGCGAGAATGGGATCAGAACATAGCAAAGATTTAAGTTGTTCAAAGGCAACGGTCTGTTGAATGGTCCAATGATACCGTTGCTTGGGGCTGGTCAGATTAATCAACGGTGTCGCTACCGTACTAAAATTCTTCACAAACCTACGATAGTAAGATGCAAGTCTAAGGAAGCGCAGGAGCTGCTTCCTGGTCGTAGGTTGTGGGTAATGCTGGATGGCTTCAGTGTGAATTGTTAAAGGAGCTATGCTGCCACTCCCTATCACATGACCCAGATAACGCACTTTACCTTTGGCAAATGTGGACTTGCCCAAGTTGATGGTAAGGCCGGCTGTCAGGAGCTTGGAGAACAGTCGTTGCAGCTGGATCAGATGTTCGCTCCAGGTGTTGGTTGCCACAACGATGTCGTC
Source organism: Procambarus clarkii (assembly GCF_040958095.1). Classification (NCBI taxonomy): domain Eukaryota; kingdom Metazoa; phylum Arthropoda; class Malacostraca; order Decapoda; family Cambaridae; genus Procambarus; species Procambarus clarkii. The sequence goes on along the minus strand of NC_091166.1, from coordinate 21,265,512 downwards.
CAAGTAGGCGTAGGTGTGATCTAGGCTGTAGATGACGCGGTTGACAGCTCTCTGGAAGGTGGCCGGGGCGTTACACAGTTCAAAAGGAAGGCGTTCATATCTGTATAGGCCAAAAGGAGTGGTGAAGGCAGATATTTCCTTAGCTCTCTCTGTCGGGCTTATTTGGTAATAGCCTTTTAACAAATCAAGTTGGAATAAATATTTGGCATTAACTATTGCGTCAAGGATATCATCTATACGTGGTAGAGGATATGTATCCTTGACGGTCACAAGATTCAATTTCCTATAATCGGTACAAAGGCGTATTTTACCCTGCGGTTTCGGCACCAAGATGCAGGGTGAGGCCCAAGAGGACTCAAAAGGTAAGGCCAGCCCATGATCCAGAAGGTATTGTACTTCAGCATGCATAACTTCCTTTTTGTACGGGCTGATATGGTAGAAGAGTTGACGAATCGGCCGGGTATCAGGAAGAAGCTGGATGTCGTGCTGAACCACGTTACACTCCTGGGGATCATCGTTGAACAACTTCTGATGTTCATGAAGAACTTTGAAGAGAGGAGCACTATTACCGTCCTGTAAATAGGTAGGAAGATCATTAAGGATTTTCGAGTTGGAAGACACTGACTCAGAGTCAGAGCTTTCCGGAGGAGAAGCAGGGAAGGTCTCACTGTGGAGGTATGGATCTTTGAAAGTGGAGAGTGATATTAGCACAGTGGGGGGAATACCTTTATACTCCTTTAGAAGATTGATGTACACAACTGGGTCCTCTGCCGCCTATCTGGAGTCTCAAGAACGTAATTGTGGTTGTTTCGGCACTCCTTGATGCAGTAGGGTCCTGAAAACCTATTTTGCAATGGAGAACCTGGGATAGGGAAATATGCTAACACGAAGTCTCCTGGTTTAAATTTCCTGATTTTGCTGCGTTGGTCAAAATGAGTCTTCATCCTCTCCTGAGCTTTCAATAGATTGTCATTAGCAAACTTACGTACTCTCTCTCTAGAATGTGCTTTAAGTTTTGAAGAAACTGGGGCACATTCTGAGGGTCACTGAAGGTGGCATTACGTAGAAAGTCTTTAAAAGCTTTAAGAGAAGTACAGCACTTACGTCCGTAGAGCATCTCATAAGGAGATACTCCTAGAGACTCATTGGGGAGACTACTGAAAAGGTACATGTTGATGTCAAGTTGTTTATCACAGTCTTTTAAGGTTTCATTGCAAAATTTTTTTAGGAGGGCTTTTATCGTTTATGACTACGTTCAAGAGAACCATGTGAAGCAGGATGATAGGGGCTGGACACTACCTGTGTGATGTTGAATTCTTCCAGTGTCTTCTTGAAGAGATCACTGGTGAGGTTGGTGCCACAGTCACTTTGAATCTCCCGAGGATACCCGTATTGGGTAAAGATCTTCAATAGTTGTTTCACTACCGTAGCAGCCGTAATGTTCTTTACAAGAACTGCTATGGGGAATCTGGTGGTTGGACACAGGATGGTTAGTATATAAGCGTTGCCAGAACTGGGATGAAGGACCAACACAGTCTATGATGAGTCTGTGGAAAGGTTCCGTAGGCACCGGGATAGGAATTATAGGAGCCTTGGGAATCGGGATGTTAGGTTTCCCTGCCATCTGACATATATGACAATGTTGCACGTAACTTTTGACGTCTTTAACCATACCTGGCCAGTAGTAGTCTTGCCTGATACCGTGATAGGTTTTGATAAAACCATAGTGAGAAAGTGCGCCGTGGGCCAGGTGTAGAATATCGGGCCGTAGGCTGGTGGGAACCACTAGTTGTTAGACATTTGCCCAATCGTCGTCCTCCTTCAGCTTACTGGATCTGTACCTGCGGTAGAGGAACTGATTCTCTAGAAGGAACCCAGGGATACTGTCAAGTTGAGTCTCAGCCTGGAAGAATAATGGTGTTAATGAAGGATCCTCCCTCTGTAACTTACGGAACTCCAACATAGTATAATTCTGTGGTAGGTTCTGATGGTCTTGAGGGACAGCGGTAGCAGTAGAGTCAGCTGGTTGCGGACGTGCAGCTTGTGCACAGGTGATCACCAAAACCGGAGGAGAAACTTTTTCACTTTCTTGGACCTCTGCTGGAACATAATTTAAGATGGGGTTGTTCACTACAGAGTCACATAACTGGGGTTTGTCCATGATGATTAGGTTGGAAGGTTGCAGATCTTCGGCCAAGTCATTGCCCAGGAGAAGTTGCACTCCAGACATGGGAAAAGGCTTTTCCCTGATGGCGACTTTGACTTCACCGGTCACGAAAGGACAATCCAGGTGGACTCTGGCGAGTGGATACAGAGTGGTAGCAGTGAGGTCAGTGATAAGGACGGTTTCCCCGGTGTAGGTGATGTTAGGCACAGCCGATTTCAATGTTATTGACTGAAGAGCCGCTGTGTCCCTCAAGATCTTCAATTTGAAACGTCCCTCCGAATCTGTACTGTTGACAGAGACAGTTCCAGGATACAGGTGTTTGCTGAAGAGAGAAAGAACATTAACAGGAACACCAACATTCATCACAGGCTTACCGGACTTAGGAGGAGTCGGTTTGGGTTTAGGAGTTTCACTATAGTCTTTGTATTGAGCTTTTCCACATTTATCTATTGTATGTCCATAGAGCTTGCAATACTTACAATACAATTGAGAGCTCGCCTGATCGGTACTCACTTTGTTATAATTATACCAAGACTTCTTACTGGAAGGTGGGTCTGGTGTTAGCCGGTGAATGAGGCTGTAGGTGTCAGCCGACTTCGCACATCTGATGTCGGTTTCTTCTTTGTCTGCTAAATATAAATGGATGAAAGGGAAAACACGTCTAAAGATTTCCTCAACTAGAATGAGGTTGACGAGTTCTGAAAATGTAGAGACATGTGCTGCTTCCAGCCATTTCATGAAATATCTTTTCTTAGTATTGGCAAATTCTAAAAAGGTGGTGGTACTTGCCTTTAGATAATCACGGAATTTTCGTCTGTAGCTTTCGGTGGAGAGAAGGCAGGCGCCTAAAACTGCTTACTTCAGGGTCTGGTAGTCATTCTCAGACGCTAAGGTACTGAGAGTAACCGCAGCTCTACCTGTGAGATGCACTCTGAGAAGGGTAGACCATTAATCTTCAGGCCAGCTAAGTTTTTTAGCTAGGGCCTCAAAAGTGGTAAAAAACACGTCTATCTCGGTCTCAACGAATGGTAGCATTAACTTACTTGCATGGGAGACATTGAAACTTATGGGAAGACAAGCTGTAGCTTGTTGGCGCTGAGTGTGGTGTGTAGTTTCCAAGGTGAGTTCTTGTCGACGATATTCAAGAGCACTATCAGCTTGCTGTTTACTGTGTTCACGTTGTCTCTCCAGGTCACGTTTTCTTGTTTTGAGCTGTTCCCTCTCCCGCTCACAATGTAGGGCAGCCTCACGTTCCTGTTCTTTCTTTAGGGCAGCCTCTCGTTCCCTTCGTTGTAGAGCTTCTTTCTCAAAGGTAGCTTGTTCTTGCAGTTGGTCACGCTTTAGGGCAACCTCACGTTCTTGTTCTTCTTTCTTTAGGGCAGCCTCTCGTTCCTTTTGGCCGCCTCGCGTTCCTGTTCTTCTTTCTTTAGGGCAGCCTCTTCTTTCTTGTGTTCCCGCTCGATTTTCGCTAGTTCGAGCTTTAGCTTCATAGCTGCCAAAGCATGTCTATCTGCAATAGAATAGTTTTCCATGAACATCAGAGTCTATAAATCCTTCATCTAAGAGATGATCCAAGATAATATTGTACAAGTCATTTTTGTTGGCTCCATGGGCAACATCTGATACTCATGTGCTAGAGTTTGTAATTCGGTCCTTTTGCCACGAATTAAGTTCCCTACTTCACTTGCTGGATCAATACGAAATGCTGAGAGACGAAACATTTTGAAAATAGCAAATTAATGTACGACAAATATCTCTGATATTATAAGTGTCAGTAACAGGATGGCGTGGCAACTGGTAACTATTCTGTGGAAATTTACTCGTTAACAATTAACGTTAATATTAGTATGGTAAATGATTAGTCAATCAAAATCGCAGGAAATTTTGTACCCGGTACTCAATGTAAGAGAATAAAGGCAAGAAAATCCTACTAAATAAATGAAACTGATAGTTTCTGAAACAAATGAAACATTTAATTGTTCCAAAAGTGAAAAGGTAGTCCAACAATGTAGGGATACCTTGCCGAGTCTCTACAGGACAGAAGCAAGGGTTTTCCTACTTAATTATATGATACTTACAGAATTAGCATTCTTTATGCTCGGAAAAAAGAAAGCTAATTCCCTACCTGAGTAAATATCATCATCTCTGATGATCGACCGACGTATAGGGGTGCGAGTGTCAACTGGTGACGAGAACTTCTGTTGAGGTCCCAACTCAACAGCGTAGTCCGTGCTAGAGGAACTATGGCCCTCTTTATCCTCCTGTGGTCGAATTGCAGATGATAGGGTGCTTTGGCCCGAAGACAAATCAAAGTACCAGGGTACCAAAATGATGATCTGTTTGAATTTGAGAAATATCCTAGGGACAAAAAAGGTGGAATAAACGAGTAATAACACTGAGGGAGGGATGACCAATTAAGAGAATGACTGAGGCCTCCAGTCACCACGTAATCCACAGTTATCTAACACTCACAATATGCTACCCTCGGAATGCACAGAATACACAGCACCATATAAATATTAAAAGTAAATTGGCAGTCCTCCTAATGGCTGGTGTCAATGCCAATCACATTTACAAAAAAAAAGTTGACTGCTTGGCTGTTGTCTTCTGTGGTAAAGTACAGGAAAACATGCAAAACAAATAGTATGAACAATGAAACTTTAATTAACTTGAAAATATGAACAAAGATAATCCCTTGGCTATGTACAGTGCAAACAAACAAGATTATAAAGTAAAAAAATAACATAAAAATAAGATCAGTGGTGACGTTACTCTATAAATAAATAAAGACAAGAAATGAATTAACAGGTGCTAAAATAAAGCGCTGGCTGACAACATCCACTAATAAACAGAGCGTATATCAGATGGTAGTTTTCAGCTTGAGAGCACAGGATATTCTAACTCCAATGGCTGGTGCAGGCCCACACATCGGCTAGGTAGATGGCACTGAGGTGCAGTGGTGCAGATGTCGATTCACCAATCAGAAGCAGGTTGGCTGGAAGTGGTAGTTTGGCGATCGGCGACGATAGAGGGGGGAGGTGGAGAGCGAGTGTCTGATACGTATGTGCTTGTTAGAAACTTATTTTACACAATACGTACTACACTTGCGTGTAGTACCTAGATGTTGTAAATGTACTGAAGTAACATGACGATAGGAAAGAGCTGGCTAAATCTCTCTTGAAGGAGATTATCGTAACAATATATATATATTTTTTAGATGAATAGGAAAACCAGGGATATACTGAACATCTTGTTTCAGATTCTTTACTATAAAATGCATAACGTTTCGAAAACTTCTCGTATTCATCATCAGATCTAAAAGAAAAAACAGAAATGACAATCAAATAACTGGTAAACAAAAAACTCATATTGAATATAGTTGCCTATCAGAGAAAGGAAAATTATTAAAAACAAAACACTCAAGTTTACTTAAAGTGATCAATACAAGTAAAACTTATTAACTGTCACATAGATTAAAGCTAATTCAAAAATCCATTAAATTACAAGAGGAATTTTATAACTACTAAAACAAACCATTCTATTAAACTTACGCAAAGTGAACAACAGGAGTGAAACTTGATAGCTACCACATAGATACCAAACACTATAAGAAATATTCATATAATGACTACAAATCTACAAAAAATGTATATAAAATGCAAACAGAATAAGCGACAATTATAAAGTACTAACCAAAATCTTATATTAACTCAAATATTAAATAAAACTAAATACCAAAAAATGTATTATATGTATCCTAAATATACAAAATTATATACATTTAGGATACATAGTACATTTTTTGGTATTTAGTTTTATTTAATATTTGAGTTAGTATAAGATTTTGGTTAGTACTTTATAATTGTCGCCTATTCTACAGAATGCAAATACAGAATATGCGGTCATATTCAGTGAGACATGTTTAAAAGAAGACCTGCTGCCAGTATACACCAATATAAACCCACATGACACAGCAGTCCGCAATACAGAGTTTACCTATAGGTATAGGCAAGAGCTCATACGGCATCAACTAAACAAGAAGAAGGAAGCCCTCCAAACCCTTACAGAGCAAGCTGATCTTCTGTTAAACAAATGGACCCAGTACGACATCCCCATCCAACTCAAGCAAACCATCAACAGTGAACTATTTAACCTGAAACAACAACATAAAACTCGTGTAGAAACAAAGACACTCCCTTAGTTAACAACCCTGAACGGTGGACAGTTAAAGATCCCTCGTCCAAAAGATGGCTACATTAACCTGACTTCTTATGATCTTACCCAGGACCAACGAGACCTCTTAAATCTTGGTCTAAATTGTCAATTCATATCTAAACCAAAGATGCATAAAAAACGCCTGGAAATCGAAATGCTTCTGGACGACATCCATAAGCTAGAAGACAACGAAAAAGTCATCACCACTCACACACTTCAGGCTAAACTACTAACAGAAGCAGGGAAAAAACGAGGAACATATTCTACAATCTTAACCCCCCGACTCAAAGGTAGTGTGCATTTCACTAAACTTCAAGGCGACTATGGCTTAGGATATGCCTATGACAATGTTAAGACACACAAACCAGGTAACCCATTACGCCCAATAATCAGCCAAATACCATCTCCAACATATCACCTGGCAAAAAGACTTAACGAACTCCTAACTCCATACACTCCAAGTAAGTATAGACTACAATCATCAGCAGATTTCCTAGAATTAATCAAATCTACTCAGCCCGATGGAATCATTGCTTCCCTGGACGTCGAATCCCTATTTACCAACGTCCCAGTCGACACAACCATAGGAATGATACTGGACAGAGTATACAGAGACGAGAGCACCCCCAAATTAGACATACCTGAGCCACACACCTGAAGAGTCTTCTCGAAGCATGTACAAAGGAATCCCCTTTCATCAGTCTACAAGGAGACATGTATCTACAAATAGACGGAGTAGCAATGGGCTCCCCCTTAGGAGTTTTATTTGCTAATTTTTATATGGGAACCATCGAAGACAGAGTCTTCAGTAGCAGATAAAAACCAACTGTATATTGCCGTTATGTAGATGACATATTCGTAATAGTAAAAGACTCAGATGAACTAATTGATCTAAAAAGCCATCTAGAGAGAGAGTCAGTACTCCGATTTACACATGAAAATAGTGAAAATAACAGTCTGCAATTCTTCGATGTACTAATAACAAAAACAGAAACCTCTTAAAGCACCAACGTATATACTAAGCCCACCAACATAGGATTATGCCTGAACGGTAGAAGTGAGTGCCCCAAAGATACAAAGCCAGTGTTCTCAATGCTTATATTCGTCGAGCGCTTACCCACTGCTCTGAATGGAGCAACGTGAGTAGAGAGTTTGAAAGAGTAACTCAGGTATTGGTGAACAACGGATATAGCAACGCTGAAATAAACGCTGCTAAAAGAAGACACTTGGACCGATGGTATAATCCTGAACCTAGAACAGAAACCACAATACCCCCAATAAAATTATATTACAAATCAACCATGCACAGTGAACATCTAAAAGAGGAAAGAAAAATGAAAGAAATAATCCGTAAAAGAGTAAAAAGCATTACTCCTAACCAAAACATAAACCTGATAATTTTCTACAAAACCAAGAAGACTTCCGAACTCCTTATCAAAAACAGCCCGAAGCCGACGGAGAACCTTCTACAACAGTCAAGCGTTGAATACATGTACACTTGCCCCCCACGAAGGATGTAACCTTCAATCTAAGTACATAGGTATAACGTCGACCAAGATGACGAGGCGTTTGACATGCCATCTTCAATCCGGTGCCCCCAGGAATCACATGAGACAAGCCCATGACATCACCCTAACAAGAGAAATGTTGAACAAAAATACCTGTATAATAGACAAAACCCAAGATGCAAGAAGATTACAAATTCTTGAAGCAATTCACATAAGAATAGAACAACCTACCATGAAAACCCAAATCACGGAACTATTTACTCTACCCACCATGAGAGTAAGGACAAAACCAGAACATAACGATGCCAACACAGAAGACACTGTTCAACATGCAGGGGGTAATGATGTTGGGCGAGTTAGGAGTGAGGAACTAATACAGAGATTCAGGACAGCCATTGAATTAGTTAGGAGCAAGGGAGGAATCCCGATCATATGTGGCATTCTTCCAAGAAAGGGAGTGGGAAATGAATGGATGTCGAGGGCACTTGGTGTCAATTGCCGGCTGGAAAGATACTGCAAATCAAATGCAATAACTTTCATAGACAACTGGGAACACTTCTATGGAAGAAATGAAATGTATGCTCGTGATGGGGTGCATCTATCGAGGGCTGGGGTTGTTGCTGTTGCGAACTCGTTGGAACCAGTGGTTAGAGGTATTTGTTTGGGTTTAAACTGTTAGTAGATAGTGGTATGGGAATTGATTTGGAGGAAGGAGGTAATAAAAGTATCTGTTCGTGGGAGAAAAGAATTGACAAAATGATCAGGGAAAGAAAAGGGCCTTAAAATAACAATTCACTTAGGATATATTACACTAACAGTAGAAGTCTAAGAAATAAAATTAATGAATTAAATGCTCTTGTCAGCACAGAAAAAATAGATATTATTGCACTTACAGAAACGTGGATGAATGTAGAAAATAGAGAACTATTAGCTGAATATCAGATAAATGGATTTAAACTATTTCACACAGATAGATATATTAGACGAGGAGGGGGAGTAGCCATATATGTTAGGGACAATTTGGAATGTAATCTCAAAGAGGGAATCAAAACTGAGCCCCACACAGAAACTATTTGGATAGAATTAAACGAAAAAGCAAATAATATTATAATAGGAGTTATATATAGGCCACCAAATTTAGACAGAATGGAAGCAAAGCATCTATGGGATGAAATATCAAGAGCATCTAGATCTAACAGTATTTATGTCATGGGTGACTTTAATTTTAGTGGAATAAACTGGGTGAACAAAACAGGTAATAGTGAAGCAGAAGATTTTCTAGAATTAATTGACGATTGCTTTCTTACACAACACATTAAGGAACCACGCGGGAAAATAATATTTTAGATTTAGTGTTAACTAACAGGGAAACACAAATTAATGACATCGAAATAGAGAGTGAGCTAGGGAACAGTGATCACAAAGTAATCAGATTTAGCATAGAATGGAATAGACCTGTAGGAGAAATTTCTGTTAAAGTGCCAGATTTTCGAGAAGCTGATTTTAATAGCCTAAGAAATTTTTGGGGTCAAATAGATTGGAAAGTTTTGGGTATGGGGTGTGGGCCGGTCTTGGAGCGAGACATGAACCTAGCGATAGGTGACGTAAAAGGAGATTTCGATGTGGATTTAATATATAACTTATTTAAGAATATTCTAAACAAAGCACAGGAACGTAGTATACCATACAAATTGAATAGATCGAATACTAATGACCCAAAGTGGATAACAAATAATTTAAAGAACCTTATAGGTAAAAAGAGAGCTTGGTACAAAAGGATTAAGAATGGGGAAGTCAGTTTAGAACAGGAATTCATACAACTGGTTAGAAATGTTAAAAAAGAGATTAGGAAAGCAAAAAGAAACTATGAAGTTCGCAAAGCAGAGCAAGCAAAGTCAAATCCAAAAGGGTTTTGGAGGATGAAGGTTGAAGTGTTTGCCAGGGTGCTTAAAGAATGCAAAGAGGAGCTTTCCGAGCCACTGTCTACCATATTTAATAAATCAATAGAGTCAGGCAGAGTGCCAGAGTCATGGAAGGTAGCTAATGTGGTACCAATTTTTAAGAAAGGAGATAGATCACTTGCGTGAAACTATCGGCCAATTAGCCTAACGTCTATTGTGGGAAACTTACTTGAATCAATAGTTGCAAATACAATTCGTCTCCATCTTGAAAAACATATATTAATAAATGAGTCGTAACATGGTTTTACAAATGGCAGTTCATGTTTAACAAATTTGCTAACTTTTTATTCCAGCATATTTGAGGCAGTTGATAGTGGTAAGGATTGTGATGTTGTGTACCTTGACTTTAGCAAAGCTTTTGATACAGTGCCACATGAAAGACTAATTAAAAAAATAGAAGCTCATGGTGTTGGGGGTGCTATATTAACTTGGATTAGGGCATGGCTATTCCAAAGGAAACAGAGAGTTAGTATAAATGGGGTTAAGTCAGAGTGGGATAATGTTGTTAGTGGAGTACCTCAGGGCTCTGTCCTGGGACCTCTGTTGTTTATAATATATATAAATGATTTAGATTCAGGTTTGAGTAGCAACATTTGCAAATTTGCTGATGATACGAAAATCGGTAGGGAAATTAATTCGGAGGAGGACTCACTATCACTTCAAGGGTATCTAGATAGGGTTTTGAAATGGTCAAAGGATTGGCAAATGCAGTTTAATGCTGATAAATGTAAAGTTCTGAGGCTAGGTAATGATGATAGAGTTACAAGATACGAGCTAGATGGTGTTGAGATTGCGAAGTCGGATTGCGAAAGGGATCTGGGAGTTATGATTAGTAAGAATTTAAAACAAAAGGATCAATGCATGAATGTTCGTAATAAGGCGAATAGGACACTGGGATTTATTAATCGAAGCGTTAGTAACAAGACACCTGGCGTGGTTCTTAAGCTATATCTTGCTCTGGTTAGGCCCCATTTAGATTATGCAGTTCAGTTTTGGTCGCCGTATTATAGAATGGATATAAATTCACTTGAACGTGTCCAACGTAGGATGACTAAGTTAATTCCCCAAATTAGAAATCTTTCATATGAAGAAAGATTAACAAAGCTTAAGTTGCATTCGCTGGAAAGGCGAAGAGTTAGGGGTGACATGATAGAGGTTTACAAGTGGATGAATGGATATAACAGGGTGGATATTAATTGGGTATTAAAAATATCAACACAAGGCAGAACGCGAAACAATGGGTATAAATTGGATAAGTTTAGATTTAGGAAAGACTTGGGTAAATAATGGTTCAATAACAGGGTTGTTGATTTGTGGAACCAATTGCCGTGTAACGTGGTGGAGGTGGGGTCCCTCGATTGTTTCAAGCGCGGGATGGACAAGTATATGAGTGGGATTGGGTGGTTATAGATAGGAGCTGCCTCGTATGGGCCAATAGGCCTTTTGCAGTTACCTTTGTTCTTATGTTCTTATATAACATAATAGGCCAATTACACCTGATTAACCTTTGTATGTAGATAGGAGCTGGCTCGTATGGGCCAATAGGCCTTCCGCAGTTACCTCTATTCTTATGTTTCATCCCCCAGTTTTCCCTTATGTATCCCCCAAGTTTTCACCTTTATTTTCTTATCACTTGACCCATTGCGGGTATAAATCAACCAGTTCTGAAAATTCTTTTCACTTGAGAATGAACCATGGAGGTTCGAAACGTTGTGCAAATTGTGTAAATAAGTGTAATACATTCGATAGTAATTCACTTCTTTTCTTCACCTCGAAATTACGAAAATGAGTTTTGGAGAACTCCTCTTTCAGCTAAGCCCCGATGATAGGAAAATAGTTAGAGGGATAGAAGCTCTAAATCAGATGATAGGAAATACAGAATATGCGGTCACATTCAATGAGACATATATATATATATATATATATATATATATATATATATATATATATATATATATATATATATATATATATATATATATATATATATATATATATATATATATGTATGCAATTGACGATCACAAAACACTGATCATTTTATGCGGAAAATCCACAGAGAAATATGAAAGGAGGTGAACGTTTCGGCTTTGTTAAAGCCTTTGTCAACACCAGACTGACTAAGGAGAAGGGAGAAGGGGAGGATATATAGGCCGACACCTGACCAACCCATCCCTAGGGTTGGTCAGGTGTAATTAACCAAAAAAGGTATAGCTTAGCTTAGAATGGTCAAAGAGGATTAAGCGGTCAGAGAATAAGGATGAAAGATTAAAGAAAAGCCTCATGAACACACAATATATGAATATACAATTATAATGAGACATTGTAAGCCTCTCTATCAAAGTTGTTTCTTAAACTGTTGTGCAATATTATAACTTAAAAATGGATCAAGTTTGTACATTCCAGTACTAACATTAAGAAGATTTGGACACTGACTGATTAGAGCAGACTCAATCAAATTCCGTTCCACGAAATCCCCACAATTGGTAATGCTTTTTGCCCCATTCCAGTTAATATTGTGATCGCATAAACTCGTATGTAGATACAATGCATTAGACGTTTGGGCAGTTCTTATACTATAAGCATGTTGTGACAACCGCAATTGTAAGGACTTTCCTGTTTGTCCAAGGTACACAGAATCACAATCATTGCAGGGAATCGAATACACACAACCTGCTGTATCAGGGGAGTTTTTTATTAAATTGGATTTGATCGTACTATTAGTAAACACCAAATTTATATTAAGTTTCTTAAAAATCAGAGACAATTTTTCAAGTCCACTCGCATAAGGTACCACCAATGAGTTAATAATTTATGGTTTCGCCTTAGGGACGTGATTATAAAACGTACGCTTGGCTTGTACAAACGAGAAATCCAAAAACCTCTTAGGATATTGTAAACTCTTCCCAATTTCATATATTTAAATATATATATATATCTTCCCAATTTCATATATTTAAATATATGAAATTGGGAAGAGTTTACAATATCCTAAGAGGTTTTTGGATTTCTCGTTTGTACAAGCCAAGCGTACGTTTTATAATCACGTCCCTAAGGCGAAACCAAAAATTATTAACTCATTGGTGGTACCTTATGCGAGTGGACTTGAAAAATTGTCTCTGATTTTTAAGAAACTTAATATAAATTTGGTGTTTACTAATAGTACGATCAAATCCAATTTAATAAAAAACTCCCCTGATACAGCAGGTTGTGTGTATTCGATTCCCTGCAATGATTGTGATTCTGTGTACCTTGGACAAACAGGAAAGTCCTTACAATTGCGGTTGTCACAACATGCTTATAGTATAAGAACTGCCCAAACGTCTAATGCATTGTATCTACATACGAGTTTATGCGATCACAATATTAACTGGAATGGGGCAAAAAGCATTACCAATTGTGGGGATTTCGTGGAACGGAATTTGATTGAGTCTGCTCTAATCAGTCAGTGTCCAAATCTTCTTAATGTTAGTACTGGAATGTACAAACTTGATCCATTTTTAAGTTATAATATTGCACAACAGTTTAAGAAACAACTTTGATAGAGAGGCTTACAATGTCTCATTATAATTGTATATTCATATATTGTGTGTTCATGAGGCTTTTCTTTAATCTTTCATCCTTATTCTCTGACCGCTTAATCCTCTTTGACCATTCTAAGCTAAGCTATACCTTTTTTGGTTAATTACACCTGACCAACCCTAGGGATGGGTTGGTCAGGTGTCGGCCTATATATCCTCCCCTTCTCCCTTCTCCTTAGTCAGTCTGGTGTTGACAAAGGCTTTAACAAAGCCGAAACGTTCACCTCCTTTCATATTTCTCTGTGGATTTTCCGCATATATGTATATATATATATATATATATATATATATATATATATATATATATATATATATATATATATATATATATATATGTTGTACCTAGTAGCCAGAACGCACTTCTCAGCCTACTATGCAAGGCCCGATTTGCGTAACAAGCAAAGTTTTCCCGAATTAATATATTTTCTCTAATGTTTTTCTTATGAAATGATAAATCTACCCATTTCCTTATGTATAAGTTCAATTTTTTTTTTATTGGAGTAAAAATTAACGTAGATATATGCCCGAACCTAACCAACCCTACCTATCCTAACCTAACCTATCTTTATAGGTTAGGTTAGGTTAGGTAGCCGAAAAAGTTAGGTTAGGTTAGGTTAGGTAGGTTAGGTAGTCGAAAAAACCTTAATTCATGATGGATGGATTACGAGAACTTTCAAATCCAGGGATCCCATCACAATGGTTGTACTCTTCAAGGCACTTGTGTTGTCCCGTCTTGAGTACTGCTCAGTACTCACTTCCCCCTTCAAAGCAGGAGAGATTGCTGAAATAGAGGGAATACAGAGAACATATACGGCACGCATAGACGCAATAAAGCACCTAAATTATTGGGATCGTCTCAAAGCCCTCCAAATGTACTCACTAGAAAGAAGACGAGAGAGATATCAAATAATATACACCTGGAAGATACTGGAGGGCCAAGTACCAAATCTACACAGTAAAATAGCAACGTACTGGAGTGAACGACATGGAAGAAAATGTAGAATAGAACCAATGAAGAGCAGAGGTGCCATAGGCACAATCAGAGAACACTGTATAAACATCAGAGGTCCGCGGTTGTTCAACGTCCTCCCAGCAAGCATAAGAAATATTGCCGGAACAACCGTGGACATTTTCAAGAGGAAACTAGATTTATTCCTCCAAGGAGTGCCGGACCAACCGGGCTGTGGTGGGTATGTGGGCCTGCGGGCCGCTCCAAGCAACAGCCTGGTGGACCAAACTCTCACAAGTCGAGCCTGGCCTCGGGCCGAGCTTGGGGAGTAGAAGAACTCCCAGAACCCCATCAACCAGGTATCAACCAGGTATGAAAAATTGGCTTATTAGGCAAATCACGACTTGCATAGTAGGCTGAGAATTGTGTTCTGGCTATTAGGTACGACATATATATATATATATATATATATATATATATATATATATATATATATATATATATATATATATATATATATATATAATATGTAGGTATATAATATAACTCACGTATTAATAAATCAATGAGCTAAATACTATCTACAAAAGAGAGTATAAACAGCTTAGCTGTTTATACTCATATCTAACTTATTAATGTGGCTACAAGAAATACAGATAAGGACAAACTGGTCTGCTGGACATGGTGTCTGTGAGATGATGAAGCTGTTACTTCTTGCTGGCGTCCGTAGAGGCACGGATGACGCGATATTATGACAATAATACAACAAGCTTCCATACACTCTCCCTGATAATGGCGTCTCTTGCCAAGTCTTCCCCTTCTCGACTCGCTCGTGCATGGGCACTAGCATATAATGTTGGAACTCAGTAAGACTTTTCATGATTTGTTCTAATTCCCGAGATAATAAAGACATTGTTTATTATAAATTACTAGATGTTAAGTTGTCTTACTGGACAACAAATAAGTTCTCACTGAGTAAATAAATTTAAATGAATCCGCGTTCATATGAGCGAGAAATTTAAGCGTAGAAATACGTTAGTCATTTATTCACTGGAACAGCAGGTATTTGCTGTATAAATATATCCAGAAAATAATAATATAGGTTAATTGGTTGTAAATCTATGATCAGCTAATAATCCTTATTAAAGAATGCTGAAATAACGTGAATTTAATGCAATCACGTGAATGTAAACATTTTCCCCCCTAGCTGGATGAGATGATGCAATACTCCGCCATAATATCTAGGGAAAATGAGGTATTACTACGCCTTAGCTAAATGAATTTAATTTCACTACTTTACTGGTTAGAAGTGTTAGTAATTAAGTCTTGGAAATTTCCAACATAACTCCGGGGGGAGAAACTACGGGTCGCAGTTCATGGTTAAGTACTGACGTACCTTATGGGAGCATAAATTAAATGTTGAAAATATGTAATTATTAAGTAATCCAAAATCAAGAAATCTCTAAAATCTACTGCAAAATCAATGATTAATGTCTCTATGACTTGTAATGGTTGAATTACTTAGTCACTGAATTATTCCTTCAGCCTCAGAAAATATTCTCAATATCAGATGGCTATTATCTGCATTTATGCAGAATAGAAAATACTGTATAGTTGAAATTTTACATTGTTAAACATCAATTAACGAATGTAAATTATTAATTATTATGTCATTTAAGATCAAGGAGACTTCGAATCTACAGTGAGGTCACTGTTTAAGGTTGCGGTGACTTGTAACTATTGAGTTACTAAACACTAACTCATCACTGAAGCATCATGATTACCTCAAACTCAAATGAGTAATTGTCTGCACTTAGACAATTAAATTTGAATTAAATTTGACCTAATTTTGCACTGTGGTGCAATAGTCATTTTAGACTAATTAATAGTGTAACTAAGTTTCTAACCTAGATAGATTTGACTTAATATTAGAGAATGGAATGTGTTTATTCATTAAAATCAAGGAAGACTCTGAGTCGACAGTGAGATTAATAATTTAGTCGTTGTGACTTGTAGTTAATTGAATTACAGCTAACCGGCTTGTGACTGAAGACTCATTAATTCATCCTCAACTTTAAATGAGAAATTATTTTCATATAAATCAGTCTCTATTAATAGTCAACAATATTTAACTGTGAACATGGATACAGCTGATACTCTGTTGACGCTAACTAATGTCCCAAATATATACCTAAATGGAGGGTTTAATTTCCCCTAAACCTACCTAAGTAGAGGGATATGCTAATTGTGACAACTGACTATTTCTTTGGTAGTGTCACCCTAGCTAAATTATGAGCAGTGGATCTGCTCGTTAATTAATGTGTTAGGCTACAGTGCTATAGGGCTCTACAGACTTAACGAAGCACCTAGCTTAACAGAATGATTTATGAGTAGTAGGTCCTACTTAGTTTATATGTATTACGCTACAATGCTATAGTCCTCTTGAAACTTAACGAAGCACGGAGCTTAAAGGAATTTCATGGTGAGCAATAATGGTTGCTGAGATTATCGTGGTGAGCAATAATATGCTCGGATTATAATGGTGAGCAAGAAGGGCTCGAATTATCGTGACGAGCAATAATGAGCTCAAATTATCATGGTGAGAAATAAGGGGTTCAAATGATCATGGTGAGCAACAAGGTGCTCGAATTATCGTGGGGAGCAATAATGGGTTCCAATTATCATGGTGAACAATAATGCACTCGAATTATCACGGTGAACAATAATGCGCTCAAATTATTACGTTAATTCCTAGGTGAGCAGCTGAGTCTGCTTGTTTTTTCAGGTTAAATAAGTGCAGGCTCCTTCTTGGGGAATAGCTAGGCACAGAATAAATTGAAGATTCATAAGTGAGAAGTAATGTCTACTCGTATTAAGCATGTTAAGTCACAGTACTATAGCCCTCTTGAGACGTAACGAAGTTAACAACTTAAAGTTTAATGTTAATTCATTAGATTATGGCAACCTAAGGTTGCTGGAAAGAATTAATTCATTGAAATATCGGAAATTTGACTTCTGTGTGGTCATTTTGAGCTAAATTCTGGCTCTCTGCACCTATTTGCTGTTGTCAATTACGACTTTTTATACCGAAAATATGCCAATTACTGAGTACGGCGATGGATCATATTTTGCCCAAATCCCCCTGCAGTTTTCAAAATATCAGAAATATCGGAAATTTGACTCCTGAGCGTCATTTTTGCGCCGAATTCTGGCTCTCTGCACCAATTTGCAGTTTCCAAAAAAAACCTTTATACCGAAAATGTGCCAATTACTAAAAACGACGATTGGTCAGATTTTACCCAAACCCTTCAGCAGTTTTCAAAAAACCTGAAAAATCTAAAATTTACCTCCTGGGCGTTATTTGTGAGCCAAATTCTGGCTCTCTGCACCTATTTGCAGGTTCCAATTACGACATTTTATACCGAAAAAATGTCAATTACTGAAAACGGCGATGGGTCATGTTTTCACCCAAACCCCCCTGTAGTTTTCAAAATATCTGAAATATCGGAAATTTAAATTCTAGGGGTCATTTTTGAGCCGAATTCTTTCTCTCTGCACCTATTTGCAGTTTTCAATTACGACTTTTTATACCGAAAATATGCCAATTACTGAAAACGGCGATGGGTCATAATTTGTCTAAACCCCCCTGCAGTTTTCAAAATATCGGAAATATCGGAAATTTGAATCCTTAGCGTCATTTTTTAGCCGAATTCTAGCTCTCTGCACCTATTTGCATAATCCAATTACGATATTTTATGCGAAAAATATGCCCATTACTGAAAACGGCTATGGGTCATATTTTACCCAAACCCTCCTGCAGTTTTCAAAATATCTAAAATATCTAAAATTTGACTCCTGGGCGTCTTTTTTTAGCCGAATTCTAGCTCTCTGCACCTATTTGCATAATCCAATTACAATATTTTATACGGAAAATATGCCCATTATTGAAAACGGCTATGGGTCATATTTTACCCAAACCCCCCTGCAGTTTTCAAAATATCTGAAATATCTAAAATTTGACTCTTGGGCGTCATTTATGAGTCGACTTCTGGCTCTCTGCACCGATTTTCAGTTTTCAATTACGACTTTTTATACCGAAAATATGCCAATTACTGAAAACGGCGATGGGTCATATTTTGCCCAAACCCCCCAGCAGTTTTCAAAATATCAGAAATATCGGAAATTTGACTCCTGAGCGTCAGTTTTGCGCCGAATTCTGGCTCTCTGCACCGATTTGCAGTTTCCAATTACAACTTTTTATGCCGAAATTGTGTCAATTACTAAAAACGAAGATTGGCCATATTTTACCCAAACCCTTCTGCAGTTTTCAAAATATATGAAATATCTGAAATTTGACTCCTGGGTGTCATTTTTGAGCCGAATTCTAGCTCTCTACACCTATTTGCAGGTTCCAATTACGATATTTTATATCGAAAATATGCCAATTACAGAAAACTGCTATGGGTCATATTTTACCCAAAACCCCCCTGCAGTTTTCAAAATATCTGAAATATCGGAAATTTGACTTCTGGAGGTCATTTTTGAGCCGAATTCTGGCTCTCTGCGCCTATTTGTAGTTTCCAATTACGAATTTTTATTCCGAAAACATGACAATTACTGAGAACGGCGATGGGTCATAATTTGCCCAAACCCCCCTGCAGTTTTCAAAATATCTGAAATATCGGAAATTTTTCTCCTGGGCGTCATTCACGAGTCGAATTCTGGCTCTCTGCACCTATTTGCAGTTTTCAATTACGACTTTTTATACCGAAAATATGCCAATTACTGAAATGGGCGACGTGTTATATTCCCCCCCCCCCCCAGCAGTTTTCAAAATATCGGAAATATCGGAAATTTGACTCGTAGGAGTCATTTTTGAGGCGAATTCTGGCTCTTTGCACCTATTTTCAGTTTTCAATTACGCCTTTTTATACCGAAAATATTCTAATTACTGAGAACTACGATGGGTTATATTTTGCCCAATCCCCCCACCAATTCTCATATATCTGAAATATCGGAAATTTGACTGCTGGGCGTCATTTTGAGCCGAATTCTGGCTCTCTGCACCTACTTGCACTTTCCAATTGCGACTTATTATTCCGGAAAAAATGCCAATGCCTGAAAACATCGATGGGCCATATTTTACCAAAAACCCCCTTTCAGTTTTCAAGATATCTGAAATTTCTGAAATTTGACTCCTGAGTGTCATTTTTGAGCGAAATTCTGGCTCTCTGCACTTGTTCGCAGTTTCCAATTACGTATTTTTATAACGAAAATATGTCACATGCTGAAAACAGCGACAGGCCATATATTACCAAAATCCCCCTGCAGTATTCAAAATATCAGAAATATCGGAACTTTTACTACCGGGCGTCACTTTTGAGTCGAATTCTGGCTCTCTGTATCTATTTGCAGTTTCCAATTACGAATTTTTATTATCTACAATATTGCAATTACCGAAAACAGCGATGGGTTATATTTGGCTCAAACCCCCTGCAGTTCTCAAACTATCTGTAATATTGGAAATTTGAGTCTTGAGTGTCATTTTTGAGCCAAATTCTGGCTCTCTACACCAATTTGCAGCTTTCAATTACCACTTTTATAACGAAAATATGCCATTTACTGAAAACGGCGATGGGTCATATTTTACCCAAACCCCCTACAGTTTTCAAAATATCTTTAATATTGGAAGTTTGACTCCTAAGCGTCATTTTTGAACCGAATTCTTGCTCTCTGCACCTATTTGCAGGTTCCAATTTCGAATTTTTATAACGAAAATATGCCAATTACTGAGAACGGCGATGGGTTATATTTTTTGTCAATACATTTAGTCATGTATTGACTAAATGAGGCCTAAGAGAGCATATGCAAGGCCTAAGATGAGTCATTTGTCAGCAGCAACTTGTGCGAGATCTATGGCAGCGGTGGCATCCCAACATTTCTATTTTGGAGCAACAGTAGTAGTAGTAGTAGTAGTAGTAGTAGTAGTCCATTTGTTGTTGGTTAATTTGACTAAATAGTAGCAATAAGTACTATCATTAATGGAGAATTGACTGCTATGTGTGAGTATGCTCCGCCTGCCTGTCTGCCTGCCTGCCTGCCCTCCGCAGTTACCAGTATCTTGACTCACTCACTCACTCACATGTGATTACTTACTACTTGTATACAATAGCAACAGCCATACTACCTACCTATCACCTTGAGAAAACTGCGTCTCCTCCCATACATCTGTCAGGTTAAGCACCATTGACTTTGGTTAGAACTTGGATGGGTGACCTGCCTGGGAACACCAACTGCTGCTGAGGGTATACATATTTGGGCAGTCTCCGTGGGTCTGTGTGTGTGTGTGTGTGTGTACTCACCAAGTTGTGCTTGCGGGGGTTGAGCTCTGGCTCTTTGGTCCCGCCTCTCAACCGTCAATCAACAGGTGTACAGGTTCCTGAGCCTATTGGGCTCTATCATATCTACACTTGAAACTGTGTATGGAGTCAGCCTCCACCACATTGCTTCCTAATGCATTCCATTTGTCAACCACTCTGACACTAAAAAAGTTCTTTCTAATATCTCTGTGGCTCATTTGGGCACTCAGTTTCCACCTGTGTCCCCTAGTGCATGTGCCCCTTGTGTTAAACAGCCTGTCTTTATCAACCCTGTCGATTCCCTTGAGAATCTTGAATGTGGTGATCATGTCCCCCTTAACTCTTCTGTCTTCCAACGAAGTGAGGTTCAATTCCCGTAGTCTCTCCTCGTAGCTCATACCTCTCCCCTCGGGTACTAGTCTGGTGGCAAACCTTTGAACCTTTTCCAGTTTAGTCTTATGCTTGACTAGATATAGACTCCATGCTGGAGCCGCATACTCCAGGATTGGTCTTACATATGTGGTATATAATGTTCTGAAAGATTCCTTACACAAGTTTCTAAAGACCGTTCTTATGTTAGCCAACCTGGCATATGCTGCTGATGTTATCCTCTTGATATGAGCTTCAGGGGACAGGTCTGGCGTGATATCAACCCCCAGGTCTTTCTCTCTCTCTGATTCTTGAAGTATTTCATCTCCCAAGTGATACCTTGTATCTGGTCTCCTGCTTCCTACCCCTATCTTCATTACATTACATTTGCTTGGGTTAAACTCTAACATCCATTTGTTCGACTATTCCTGCAGTTTGTCCAGGTCTTCTTGAAGCCTCAAGCTGTCCTCCTCTGTCTTAATCCTTCTCATAATTTTGGCGTCGTCAGCAAACATTGAGAGGAATGAGTCTATACCCTCTGGGAGATCATTTACGTATATCAGAAACAGGATAGGTCCAAGCACAGAGCCCTGTGGTACTCCACTGGTGACTTCACGCCATTCTGAGGTCTCACCCCTCACTATAACTCTCTGCTTCCTATTGCTTAGGTACTCCCTTATCCACTGGAGCGCTCTACCAGTTACTCCTGCCTGTTTCTCCAGCTTATGCATCAACCTTTTATGGGGTACTGTGTCAAAGGCTTTCCGACAGTCCAAAAAAATGCAGTCCGCCCATCCTTCTCTTTCTTGCTTAATCTTTGTCACCTGATCATAGAATTCTATCAAGCCTGTAAGGCAAGATTTACCCTCCCTGAACCCATGTTGATGGGTTGTCACGAAGTCTCTTCTCTCCAGATGTGTTACTAGGTTTTTTCTCACAATCTTCTCCATCACCTTGCATGGTATACAAGTTAAGGACACTGGCCTGTAGTTCAGTGCCTCTTGTCTGTCACCCTTTTTAAATATTGGTACTACATTAGCAGTCTTCCATACTTCTGGTAGGTCTCCCGTTTCCAGTGACCTACTATACACTATGGAGAGTGGCAAGCAAAATGCTCCTGCACACTCTTTCAATACCCATGGTAAGATTCCATCCGGCCCAACAGCTTTTCTCACATTCAGCTCCAATAGGTGCTTCTTGACCTCATCTCTTGTAATTTCGAACCTTTCCAAGGTCACCTGGTTTGCTGCCACCTCTCCTAGCGCCGTGACTTATCCTTGTTCTATTGTAAAGACCTCCTGGAACCTTTTGTTGAGTTCTTCACACACCTCTTTGTCATTCTCTGTGTACCTGTCCTCGCCCACCCTAAGTTTCATCACCTGTTTCTTCACTGTTGTCTTCTTCCTGATGTGACTGTGTAGTAGCTTTGGTTCGGTCTTGGCTTTATTAGCTATATCATTTTCATACCTTTTCTCAGCTGCTCTTCTCACACTAACATACTCGCTCCTGGTTCTCTGGTATCTCTCTCTACTTTCTGGTGTTCTGTTATTACGGAAGTTCCTCCATGCCCTTTTGTTCAGCTCCTTTGCTTTCATACATTCCCTATTAAACCACGGATTCTTCCTTTGCTTCTCTGTTTTTTCCTGTTGGGCTGGGTCATACCTGCTTACAGCCTCCTGACATTTTTGGGTGACATAGTCCATCATGTCTTGTACGGACTTGGTTCCGAGTTCTGTGTCCCAATGTATATCCCATAGGAATTTATTCATCTCCTCATAGTTTCCCTTTCGGTACGCCAGCCCTTTGTTTCCCAGTTCTTTTTTGGGGGTGATAATTCCTAGCTCAACCAGGTACTCAAAGCTCAATACACTATGATCGCTCATTCCCAAGGGGGCTTCCAACTTAACTTCCCTTATATCCGACTCATTTAGGGTAAATATCAGATCAAGCAAGGCTGGTTCATCCCCTCCTCTCGTTCTTGCCGGTCCCTTGACGTGTTGACTTAGAAAGTTTCTTGTTGCCACATCCAGCAGCTTAGCTCTCCATGTGTCTGGGCCACCATGTGGGTCTCTGTTCCCCCAATCTATCTTTCCATGGTTGAAGTCTCCCATGATTAGTAGCCTGGATCCGTTCCTGCTAGCCACAGAAGCTGCTCTCTCTATTATATTGATGGTGGCCAAGTTGTTTCTATCATATTCCTGTCTGGGTCTTCTGACATTCGGTGGGGGGTTATATATGACTACTACTATAATTTTCTGTCCTCCAGTTGCTATGGTGCCTGATATGTAGTCACTGAAACCTTCACAATTCTGAATTACCATCTCTTCGAAACTCCAACCTTCTCTTAGTAGCAAAGCTAGACCACCTCCTCCTCTCCCTTCTCTCTCTTTCCTCACTACATAGTAGCCCTGTGGAAACACTGCGTTTGTTATGGTGTTTGTTAGCTTTGTTTCTGTGAGTGCCATTATGTCTGGGTTTTCTTCTAGTGCCCATTCTCCGAGTTCACTTGTTTTATTAGTAATTCCATCTATGTTAGTGTACATTGCCTTGAAGCTCACTTTCTTCAGTTCATTTTCTTGTCCCTTTCTTGGCGAGCATTTTGCTGGTGTGGGAAGCTTTTCAGTGGGTGAGATGTTCTGTGAGGTGGTTTGCAGGGTTTCAGGGGAGTTTTGGGTGAGGGGTGGGGATTTCATGGAAGGGGGGACAGGTAGGGTGTGGGTTAAGGAGATAGGGGGGACATGGAGGATACGGGGTGAGGGGGGAGGAGGGATAGAGAGGGTATGGGATGAAGGGGGAGGGGGGAAAGGTGGGAGGGGGGACATGATGGGAATGGGGAAGGGATGACAGGGTAAGAATGGGGTGGGGGGGGGGGAAGGAGGGTTGGGTGGGGGCAGGTAGGGTGAGGGGAAGGGAGGGTTTCTTTGCAGAGGGGGGTGGTGGGGTTCAAAAAATCTGGACTCCACCTGCCAAAGATTATTGGAGAATATAAACCTGGATATGCGTATGGAAATGTCAAGACACACAAGCCTGGAAACCCACTTCGGCCAATCATTAGCCAGATACCCACACCCACGTACAGACTGGCGAAGCGACTCAACGGCCTGCTGACTCCTTATGTCCCTTGCGCCTACAGCCTGAAGTCTCCAAAGGAATTTGTTGACTTACTGCGGGGCACACGGGCCACAGGGATAAGAGCCTCGTTGGACGTAGAATCACTGTACACCAACGTACCTGTGGACGAGACAATCGGGATGATAGCCGACAGAGTGTATCATGATCCAGCCTGTACTCCTCTTGACATACCAGAAAATATTCTAAGGAAACTACTCCAAGCTTGTACTAAAGAGGCACCCTTCTTGAGCCCGGATGGGCACATGTATAAGCAAGTAGATGGGGTCGCCATGGGTTCTCCCCTAGGTGTCCTGTTTGCAAACTTCTACATGGGTACCATCGAGCAAAAAGTCTTAGTCGACATGAACTTGAAACCGGCCATATACTGCAGGTATGTTGACGACATTTTTACACAGGTACCTGATGTCAGACATCTGCAGGAGCTGAAGGAGGCATTTGAGCAGAGTTCCGTGCTGCGTTTCACTTACGAGATGGAAAAGGATAGGAAGCTGCCCTTTCTAGATGTAACAGTGATGGAAAAGAGCGGAGGTTTCCACACTGCAGTCTACACTAAGGAAACGAACATAGGAATGTGCCTAAATGCCAACAGCGACTGCCCAGACAGGTACAAGAGGAGTGTTGTTAACGCATATGTCGACCGTGCTCTCAGCCACAGCTCAGAATGGAAGCAAGCCGACGAAGAACTCTGTAGGGTAAGGCATGTCCTAGTCAACAACGGCTTCTCCAATGGTTTCGTCGAAGACATCATAAGAAGGAAAGTGAAACGCCATGCAACCTCTGAAGAGACAACTAACACAACACCTATACCCCCTATTAGACTATTTTACAGGCACTTCTTTTCCACAGCTCATAAAACGGAGGAAAGGGTCCTGAAAGATATTGTTTATAGAAACGTTATCCCTACAGACAAAAATCAGAGGATACAACTGACGATTTACTATAAAACCAGAAAAACGGCCAGCCTACTCATGAGAAACTCTCCAGACACAAAGCAGAACGCTTTAAAAGAGACCAACGTCGTCTATGCCTTCAAATGCCCTCTTGGGGACTGTAAGCTCCAAAAAACCCAATATATAGGCAAGACAACAACATCTCTTTCTAGGCGTTTAACGATGCATAAGCAACAGGGCTCCATTAAGGAACATATAATCTCTTCCCACAACCAAACCATCGCCAGAGACATCCTAGTAAACAACACAGAAATTTCCTGAAAACGGAGGAAAGGGTCCTGAAAGATATTGTTAATAGAAACGTTATCCCTACAGACAAAAATCAGAGGATACAACTGACGATTTACTATAAAACCAGAAAAACGGCCAGCCTACTCATGAGAAACTCTCCAGACACAAAACAGAACGCTTTAAAAGAGACTAACGTCGTCTATGCCTTCAAATGCCCACTTGGGGACTGTAAGCTCCAAAAAACCCAGTATATAGGCAAGACAACAACATCTCTTTCTAGGCGTTTAACGATGCATAAGCAACAGGGCTCCATTAAGGAACATATAATCTCTTCCCATAACCAAACCATCGCCAGAGAAATCCTAGTAAACAACACAGAAATCATCGATAGATACAGCGATAGCAGGCGGCTTGACGTTTGCGAGGCACTACACATCAAGAAGTCAACACCAGCAATCAACAGCCAATTATTGCACAACTATATTCTACCCACCTCAAGACTCCGCTCCAATATAGAAGCATCAAGAAATATGGACCAATAGGCTTTCTACAAACACTTCTATTCAATACCCATTGTTTCTGTTCTGTCTTGTGTTGATACTTTTAATACCCTATTAATATCCTCTCATGTTCTGTCTTGTGTTAATGCCACGTCACTATATGCCACATCATCCCTCCCACCTCACTCAAATGTAGATATAATAGCAGAGATACGTAAGTTCTAATCAGTTGTGTATTTGTGAAGTCTTTGAAAATGTAATAAGTTTTACGAAACGCGCCCGTGTCGCGTCAGACTAGAAATAAAAATGAATTTTGGAGAAGTGATTTTTGATTTACCTCCAACAGTGAAGCGTAATGTACGAAAGATTGAGAAAATTCGTGTTAGAATTATTAATCTTACTTTTTCGGTCATATTTAATAATATATGTCTACAGGAAAGACTGCTACCAAAATATACTAATATATATATATATATATATATATATATATATATATATATATATATATATATATATATATATATATATATATATATATATATATATATATATATATATATATATGTCGTACCTAATAGCCAGAACGCACTTCTCAGCCTACTATGCAAGGCCCAATTTGCCTAATAAGCAAAGTTTTCATGAATTAATTGTTTTTCGTCTACCTAACCTACCTAACCTAACCTAACCTAACATTTTCGGCTACCTAACCTAACCTAACCTATAAAGATAGGTTAGGTTAGGTTAGGTAGGGTTGGTTAGGTTCGGTCATATATCTACGTTAATTTTAACTCCAATAAAAAAATTGACCTCATATATAATGAAATGGGTAGCTTTATCATTTCATAAGAAAAAAATTTGAGAAAATATATTAATTCAGGGAAACTTGGCTTATTAGGCAAATCGGGCCTTGCATAGTAGGCTGAGAAGTGAGTTCTGGCTACTAGGTACGACATATATATATATATATATATATATATATATATATATATATATATATATATATATATATATATATATATATATATATATATATATATATATATATATATATATATATATATATATATATATATAATAAGCCAAGTTTTCATGAATTAATTGTTTTTCGACTACCTAACCTACCTAACCTAACCTAACCTAACTTTTTCGGCTACCTAACCTAACCTAACCTATGAAGATAGGTTAGGTTAGGTTAGGTAGGGTTGGTTAGGTTCGGTCATATATCTACGTTAATTTTAACTTCAGTAAAAAAAAATTGACCTCATACAATAGAGAAAAGGGTTGCTTTATCATTTCATAAGAAAAAAATTATAGTAAATATATTAATTCAGGAAAACTTGGCTTATTAGGCAAATCGGACCTTGAATAGTAGGCTGAGAAGTGAGTTCTGGCTACTAGGTACGACATATATATATATATATATATATATATATATATATATATATATATATATATATATATATATATATATATATATATATATATATATATATATATATATACATATATATATATATACATATATATATATCTATATATATATATATATATATATATATATATATATATATATATATATATATATATATATATATATATATATATATATATATATATATTAGTATATTTTGGTAGCAGTCTTTCCTGTAGACATATATTATTAAATATGACCGAAAAAGTAAGATTAATAATTCTAACACGAATTTTCTCGATCTTTCGTACGTTTCTTTTCACTGTTGGTGGTAATTCAAAAATCAATTCTCCAAAATTCATTTTTATTTCTAGTCTGACACGACACTTGAGCGCGTTTCGTAAAACTTATTACATTTTCAAAGACTTTTGTTTACACATACACAACTGAATAGAACTTACACATCTTCGATTTGTTTATATCTACATTTGAGTGAGGTGGATGGGGTGAGGTGGTATTAATAGGGTATTAAATTCCTAAACACAAGACAGAACACGAAACAATGGGTATTGAATGGAAGTGATTGTAGAAAGCCTATTGGTCCATATTTCTTGATGCTTCTATATTGGAGCGGAGTCTTGAGGTGGGTAGAATATAGTTGTGCATTAATTGGCTGTTGATTGCTGGTGTTGACTTCTTGATCTTGTGAATTCTCATTGAACACTTTAATATTTTCTTCTATTTCCATTCCCATTCTTTTGTATATACACATATATGTTTGTTTTATTTAAGCTGTGTTACAAAAAATGAGTTACAAAATGGGTACAGAGATGATTATCATATGTTGTTGAGTTCCTCCAGCTCCTCAGATGGTGGGGCAGGATCCCCGAATGCAGTGTGTATTTCCCCTCTGTATCGCCACACTGAGGTGCTTTAAAAGGAAGCTGGCAGTTCTAGGGTTTCATGTTGTTTCAATTAGCATAGAACCCAGTTCCTTAAAAAAACTGGTGGCACTTTTACCCCAGGCGCAGTTTCTCAGAAGCAATGGGGCCAAATTGTAGTGGTGATCCAGTTCTCTGTACTTACGGGATTTGGCTGATTCCCTGTGAGTGGTAGCACCGCCTGGTAGTGCATCACTGAAGTCAATGTAGGTGTTAGCCAGGGTTGATACGCACGTGTAGTCCCACACCAACTGCTTGCCATTCTTCCAGAGGTTCACTATCTTGAGGTTATCTTGAGGTTATCTTGAGTTGATTTCGGGGCTTTAGTGTCCCCGCGGCCCGGTCCTTGACCAGGCCTCCACCCCCAGGAAGCAGCCCGTGACAGCTGACTAACACCCAGGTACCTATTTACGGCTAGGTAACAGGGGCATTCAGGGTGAAAGAAACTTTGCCCATTTGTTTCTGCCTCGTGCGGGAATCGAACCCGCGCCACAGAATTTCGAGTCCTGCGCGCTATCCACCAGGCTACTATGATACCATCTAGGCGACCAATAAGAGCATCAGATTTATAGGGCGTTAGATAACGAGGCTCTCTCTCAACTGGGCGTCAAGCTGTGGAGAGGCTCCTCTTGATGATGTCGTTAACCTCACTGTGCCTCGAGTGCCATCCCCCTGTGTTTTGGCAGAGTAGGCCATGGTGACCGTACCTGTCAGCCACGACCTCTCCGCAAAAACACTTATATATGGTGTGGAGTAGGGCAACAAGGCGGAGGGCTACAGCAATTCAGAGGGCGTGTGGTGCGAGACGCGTGCAAGTTGCCGACATTGGGGTTTCTAACAGGAAATCCCCTGCATGTGGGGCTGTTACTGCTGTGAGGCGAGCAATGTCGTGTTGTGTTGTTGCAGCACCCAGGCACTCTGCAGCAACTTGATCTACAATGGGGCCATCCCAACTGGATTGCTTGTGGGCTTTTGGGGATCGTGGTTGAGGTGATAGGCCTGCACGAGAGACCTACTCGGTGGCACAGCTTATAAAATTGGGATCGTGTATACCTGCCAGCTGATGTAAGTAGGCAGGAAGAATTTCCTACTCAAGGTCGTCGGATGCCGAAGAGTAGGACAGGAAGGCTGGAACAGCAATTTGGGTTGCTGTTCGAACTCCGAGGAACCCAAGTCTTACGGGAAGAGAGGCTTGTTTCCATTGTAGGTCATCAAGAGAGAGGTTGAGGGCTTTTTCTAACATTGATTTCAGTAACAGGACAAGCACGCCTAGATTTTGGCAACTGTAGGTTGATGAACACCTCAGAAAGTAGGTTAACCTGGGGATGGATTGACATCTGGTGATGTCCTCATCACCAGATGAAGGATATCCTCAATGATCATCTTGTTTATCTGACAATGATAACACAATGTTACTCTCTTCTCAAGTCAGTATGGTTAGATAACTACTAGTGAAGCAGGATATCATCAATTATAATAATATTTTTCGGGCGTATCATGGTGTTCCTGATGCCCTAAGCTTGCATGATAAGATAGCGAATGGTGGTGTTCAGAGTATCTGTGATGGTCACTGTTAACTGATGATGACAACGATGTTCCTCATGCCTCCATCAGCCATTCTCAAATATATCAGTTACATACCATTTATGGCTATATTGGTTGAATTGTGATAGCAACAAAGTTTCTCTTTCCTCGAGTAAGTATTGCCAACATTTTATTGACAAACGTGTATGGCATACGATGCCTATAAAGGCTATGTTGGTTAACTGAAGATGGCAAGACTGGAGCTATTGGTTCACCCCAGTAAAGTTTTTTTCTTATGTACATAATAATAATTAAATTATTATTTAATAATTAAATTAATAAATAATTATTATTTAATAATTAAAGTCCCAGTAATGCTCTTCTTATGTACATAATAATAATAATAATAATAATAATAATAATAATAATAATAATAATAATAATAATAATAATAATAATAATAATAATAATAATAATAATAATATTTATTAGGGGAAAATCACATACATACAAAATGGTATACGAGAAGAATGTTGGATCTGTAGGTAGAGCAAGTATATAGTATGGTTCAAACCACTAATACACTTAGCGTTTCAGGCCTGACAATAGCACCACTGTCGCTCTCGTCACAAGTAATACATTATCAAACAAGAACTGGTCAGATGTCGGATATTTTAATAGTGATCTATTCCTAAAAATTTTAACATGATCTTTCTCTCTTAAATTTAGGGTGGAAAATTATTTTGCATACTATTTAGAGTCTGTACACTTTACTAGTATATAAAAAGGTTCATCTAGAACAGATTATTTCAATATTTACATAAAGAACAGGAATCGTGACGGTTTATGCATAATAACAATTGTGGTATCTGTTGACAGGCATAACAGCCCTTCACTGGGCAGCCGCATTTGGTCACAACAACACTGTGAAGTTCCTCCTCGACGCTGGAGCAAACATTAACGCTGCAGATGAGTATGGTAAGGATGACATTTATGCATCCCTACATTATATAACACTGATGTCATACAACACACCACAATTTTTATGTGTCAAAATGCAATATTTATATTTTATAATTATACCATATGAGAGAATGTCTGTCTGTTCAAAGTTGGGGGCCAAATTTTTTATATCAAAAAATAGTTTATAGTAATCTGCCACATTATTCATTAATTTGTGAAAATTGACAAAAAATTCCAGCTGTGAATAATTTGCCTTTACTCACATCAAACAGACAATTCTCCCACAGCGTCAAAAGTTTCTCAAGCAAACTGCTGTATACCAGAGTAAGGGTAACTATTGTTTGTTTAGTTCTTCACACCACTGAGCTGCTCCCACTGCCGACCACCCACACATAATACTATTGTAAGACAGAGGGACAGAAAAACATAGAGAGAGAGACGCACACAGAAACTCAGAAACAGAAACATAGCTAGAGACAGATAGACAGAGAGAGGCAGAGATAAAGATAGAGGAAGAGAATGAGACAGATAGTAGATAAAGGGATGGATGTATAGACCAAGAGGCGGATTAATAAATAGATAGATAAGCCTTAGTAGCCGCCATGAGGGTTCTAACCAATGTGCTGTTAGTTACCAGGCACACGTTCCAGACGACTAAGCCACGACATGGTCAAAACAATTGCAACCTTGGGTACTACTGCACCCTCTGGGACTCCTGAGCCTTCCATTGACGCCGATCCAGGGTGTCAGACAATCCACCCCATGCACTCTGGTTCAGTCATCTTGGAATGCTCTACCTCTGACGCTCTTCCTTTAATACACAGAGAGTAATCACACTCTCGTGATGTATCAGTGAGATAATCTGTAGGAGTCGTGACGATGGTTCGAACCTATGTGCTGGGTGTTCCCAGGCACACACTCTCTGTGTACTGATAAAGGAGTACCCAGAAGACTGAGCCACAGTGCATGGGGGGGGGATATTGAGTGAAGCAATTGATTCGGGTTCAGTGGAAACCTATAGATGTAGGAGCATCAAAATGCTCTAACATCTGGCAAGGACGTATTCGCCCGGCATTTGCAATTTGAGGAACAATCCTGTGTATAAACTTACCACACAATTAACATTCATTATTTAACCAAACAAATCTAAAAAGTCTATAATTTAAACATTACTAATCCAACGTATAATCCAACACATTCAGGGCCTCTCACACCTAAAATACATACATCAGTGAAGAGTCCTTACATCATCTGTATGTCAACAAATGCCATTCAATCCCGGTCCATCTGCCACAGTCAGATGGACCCAGGATCCATCTGGACCCAGGGTCGTAACATCCTCTCACTGTTGACAATCAACACACAGACAATTATATTTCTCTTCAGAGTTCTCTCTGATGAACAGATAGACAGACAGATACAGAGAAGCAGAGACAAAGATATCTAGAGACAGAGACTGAAAGCAGATTAATGGATGGGTAGATGGCTGGAAACATGAATAGACAGATAAGTGGATTGATAGATGTATGGATGTTTAGGTACAATGATGGATAGTCGAATATATAGATTGATAGTTAAATGAACAGATATTTGGTTGAATTAATGGATACAAAGTTGATTAATTTAGGTGCATGGATAGATAGATGAAAAGAAAGCAAGATGTAGATATAGTTAGATAGATGGAGAGAAAGTTAGATGAAAAGATTTATGGATAGATGGCAGCATTGATGGATGGATAAATGGTTGCACAGGTGGAGAGAAAGATGGATAGATGTGTATAGATAAATGGACAGAGAGGGAAGATGAATGAATAGATGTATGAATAGATAGTTGAATGAGTAGATTGATGGATGAGTAGATGGATGGATAGATATTTTCTTATTTATATTTATTTAGTTATTTTATTTATTTTTGTATATAAACAAGAGTTCTTACATTCTTGTACACGTCAATAGATGGATGTATAAAGGGAAAGACGGATAGATAGATGTATAGACAAATAGGCAGAGATGTAGATGCTTGGACAGATGGATAGACATACAAGTGAACAGAGAGAAAGACAGATAGATGAATATATGGATTGCTAGATAGGTAGATTCAACGATAGAAGAATATATACATAGATTCATAAATAGAGGATGAGTAGATAATTAGATTGATGGATAGATAGACCGAGATAGATGGATAGATAGACTGAGATAGAGGGATAGATAGATGGATGCATTGATTGTTGGAGGAATAGATGGATAGATGGATAATGGATGGATTGAAGATTAGATTAATGGATAAAAGATTAGATTAATGGATAGAAGATTATATGAATGGATATATAGATTAATCGCTAAATAATAAGAGAGATAGGTGGATGGACGGATAGAGAGATAGGTGGAAGGATAGATATATGGTCAAATTGGAGACAGATAGACCGACCAAAGCATCGCTGGATACCCATCCAGCATAATATATAGCACAAATCCGGTCAAAATTCCCAAGACTAAGAACCAATAAATGTTCAATATTTAGACATTTTCGCCATAAATATAAACTCAAAATAAGAATCTTATTGAGTCGAGACACATTAGATATAGTATCTTACGTACTCCAAAGTGTGAGAGAATATCTGTGTGTGTGTGTGTCTGGCTGTTTGTCTGTTCGTCGCTGCAGGCCACACAGATGGAGCTAACAGTAGTGGAAACTATGACAAGTACCGGCTATTTTGCTTTTTTCCCAAGCCAGAACTTGGCATAGTCGATTTTTGTTACCCCGGTGTCGTTTGGTCCCAAGCCGGAACTTGGCATAGTCAATTTTCGTTACCCCGGTGTCGTTTGGTCCCTAGCCGGAACTTGGCATAGTCGATTTTCGTGACCCCGGTGTCGTTTGATCCCAAGCCGGAACTTGGCATAGTCGATTTTCGTTACCCCGGTGTCGTTTGGTCCCAAGCCGGAACTTGGCATAGTCGATTTTCGTGACCCCGGTGTCGTTTGATCCCAAGCCGGAACTTGGCATAGTCGATTTTCGTTACCCCGGTGTCGTTTGGTCCCAAGCCGGAACTTGGCATAGTCGATTTTCGTTACCCCGGTGTCGTTTGATCCCAAGCCGGAACTTGGCATAGTCAATTTTCGTTACCCCGGTGTCGTTTGGTCCCAAGCCGGAACTTGGCATAGTCAATTTTCGTTACCCCGGTGTCGTTTGGTCCCCTGCAGGTCATTGGCCCTTGGGCTTTCTCGATTTTTTCAACAAGTCGCTCTATGGTCCCTGCCATTTGGCTCAAGGGGATTAAATTGCCGGTCCCTGTCTTGTGTGTTTTGTGTTACCTCAGCGACCCTTGCACAGGCATCACCAATGGTCAATGACGTCATCGGGTAGCCAGTCTTCAATATGCCTGAGGGTAGGATTAAAATGCCGGTCCCTGGCATACCCAAATTTCGTTACCCCAGTGACCCATGCACAGGCATTGCTAATGGAAAAATGACGTCATCAGCTGGCCAGTCTTCATCTTCCCTGAATAAGTCGGTTTACTGAAATAGCATGACCACCCCAGGATCGTTTATTGAGCATAGGAATGAAATCCATTCATATGAAACAAAGGGGAGCAGCACTGCAAGAAGTTATGTGAGTATTTTCAAGTTCGTCCCCTGCTACCTGTATATACCCAGGTCTTTTCCTATATCTAAAAAACCTATCCAAATTATTCCTGTTCTGTTTCATGTTTATACTTTTAATAGGTTACTAATATCCCCCTTTACTATGACCATTCAGTCACACCTCTATCGTGTCACTCCTATTTCTTCTTCGTCTTTCTAGAGAATGTAATTTAAGTTTTGTCAATATGTCTTCACAGAATGCTTATTGAGCATAGGGCAAATAAAAATGAAAACCCACTATCATCCACTTGTATGAAAACAGTCCCTGCCAGGTGTGGTGACTTCAATGCTAGCCATTTTTTAAAAATGGCTAGACTATCCATCCCCACCTAACCTAATCAGAGGTTTATGAATATACATTTTAGTCATCCACAACTGTAATCATTATTCAGTGATAAGTTCAAAACTATAATAGCAACCCAAATGTTACCGCAATTTGAGCATAATCGTACGTCTGGCAACATGACTGGTAAGCTGACCTAGCAGCCATTCCCCCTAGTGAATGGGTCAGTTCAACTCTAGCCCCCTTAGCCTGCACAAGAAGCCAGCATCGCTCCTCGACATTTCACCAAACCACTGTATAATTCAACCGTGATACACGACCATGGAAACTTGTCCTTTCTGCAATAACCCAAAGCAGGGGAAATTGCACCTGTGCAAGATTAAGTGTGAAGTGTGTCATATTTCATATACGGCGAACTCGCGTCGTGAGTTTGCTATAATCTGTCCCCAGTGTGAAGATATACCTCTCGGGCATTATGACAAAATTTGTGCTGCCTGCTGCAAAGTATTTTGTGCCAACCGTGAGTATTATTATTATTATTGTTATTATTAACTGCGAAATTTACTTATTTTTTTATTTACATGCATTATATAAAAGTTTCACTCGAAAAGTATTTTATTTTTATCTGCAGGTTATATTCCGGAAGCATGTTCATTTTGCCTGTATTTGGAAGAGGAGGACACAGAGTCTTCAACCAGCTCGGGTTCTGAGGATCTAGAAGGTTCTCCACCTCAACGTGCACAATTTAAAAAAAGTCTTTTATTTTCTGCTGCTATTCCCCCATTATTTTACAGTTGTAATATTGACAGTACTTTTTTCTATTTATATAGGTATAAATATAATTTTATATTTTTTTTTAGGATCTCCAGTTGGGCAGATAGTGGAGAATTATCCTCGTGGAGGAGGAGGATGAGCCTAGCACTAGTCAAGCTCATACACCGCCATTAGAAGATAGCAACAGCAGCAGGAACAGTGCAAATCGTGTGTATCATCGTCAATGATTATTCCCATAACTTTGCATTATTTATTTTTATGAATATTCTTATATTTAATTTATATTATTTACTAAAAATCACAATTCTTTTTGTTCTAGGGAGCCATCTAGAGGATGACGATGAGGAGTCCCTGCATTTGGTTTGGGAAGCAGATTCAGATGTGGAAGCCAGCCAGCATATTGCTAATTCGCCACCACCTCAGGAACAGGAACATCAGCAGCAGGTAGATGTTTTACTTCCTCCTCAACCCGAAGTGCTTGAAGTGATAAATAATTTCAATGGGGGGTACATACGCCATTCATATAGCATCCCTATTATGCCCAAGGAGATCCTGCCCATTATTTAACTATATATCGTGATTATTTTATTCAGCAAATAGAATCCTTGTTTGACGCCGTTCACCCCAATTTCCCTCCTGCCCTTTTAATTTACCCAGATTTTTCTTTTAATTTACAACGACTTAATCAAGAAAATAAACCTGATTTTGAGGGGGAGTTGCCTATAAGGGCTGAACAACGCACTGTAACGAGGCATGAGGCTAGTGTTGTCGTAGATCAATGGATTGCTGAATTGGATAATAAGTTAGAAGAGTTCTTTGCCGAGACAGAAGATTCGAGTCTAGGTATACAGAGCATTTCTGGTTTTTATATCAATTCCATAGCTGTTCAGCATCCCATCCGTCTAGGAGAATACGTGCCTTATCCAGATAAATTGCGTGGCAAAAATTATGTTTTCAATCCTAAAGGCGAGCAAAATATATGTTTGATCCAATGTTTGGCAGCATACACATGCCTTGCTCAGGGGATTACATTAGATAATATCCGCAGATTTTCCAAGTCAGCCAGGTGGTGTCTTAGATTTGTCCGTTGGAGTGAGGATATTGAAATTCCCATACCGTATGATAACATCAATAAAATTGAAAGCATAAATAAATTAAGTATATTTATCTATGTGCTCACTCGTAAAGATAACCGGTACTACATTAGCTTAGCTAGAAAAGGCAGGGAACATTCCGCTCATAAAGTACCATTGCTCATGCTAGAGGATCAGCATCTTGTGTTCATTAAAGATTTCAATCAATATGTTCACAACATGCGCAGTAATGCAAATAATATTCCTAACAAACATATTTTGGCCATTCCTGTTTAATTCATTTGTCACCTGATGTGATGCGTGATCACGAAGAGTCGTGCGAAGTGAAACAAACATTGAAATTTTACCCTGAATGTCATAAAATCCAGTTCAAAAATTACGGTCGTGCCTATGGACCTTCTCACACGGCATATTATGATTTCGAGTGATTGTTGGACCCCTCCAATCCCGAAGGTATGATTGAGAAGCGTCACAAAGTCGTGGCATATGCTTTTATCATCATCAACAGGAAATTGGAGGTGGTAGAGAAATTAACGTATATGGGGGATGACCCTGTGAATCATTTCATAGATACTTTGGAGAAAGCATGGAAGAGAATTAAATCTACCATGCCTAAATATAAAATATCTATGACACGTGAACATTGGCGAGCCCATAGACGGCAAACCACATGTGAAATGTGCTATAGACCATTTAAATCAGATAAAGACAAGCACCGTCATCATGATCATGCTATTGAATTTTATAATTATCTAGCTGCCTATTGCCGTAGGTGTAACATGTTATGCAGCAATTCATATAAATATTTGTATACATTCTCTCACAAAGCTGCTTATGACCTCGGGGTAATTTTAAATGAATTGTCTAACCTCCCTAACCGCAAAATTGATATTGCCTCCAAAGTTGGATTTAAGTTCATGAAAGTAGATATCGGTAAACTTCGGTTTATGGACAGTCTGGCTTTACTAAATGGTAGGCTGGAAAAACTAGCTAAAGAACATATCAGGGAAGGTAAACCCACCACTTACACCTTAGTTATGCTAGATGACGTCCCTGCAGCCGCCCACCATTTATTAAAGACAGGTAAACAGGTATTCTGCTATGACTATATTTCATCTTTGGAGAAATTAAATGAACCGGCTCTTCCTCCTCCCGAAGCCTTCTACAATAGTTTAAAACACGAGGCCATAAGCCAGAACGATTATACACAGGCTAAAGGAGTCTTTAGATTAGCGGAATGCAAGACCATTAGGGGATTACTTGAAGGTCTATTTGAAAGTAGATACTGGACTATTGTGTGATGTGTTTACTGTATGGCGCAAGACCATGCTTGAGCTGCACAAGTTAGACATTACACACTATGTCTCGTTATCTAGTTTGCATGGGACACTTTCTTGTTTAAGAGTCAAGTTGTCTTGGACTCTATTTCTGATCCCCATTTGTACGATGTATTGCGTAGAAATCTAAGTGGCGGATTTACCTCTGTTGTACGACAACACACAAGTGTACAAAATGAGCATACAGGTGCTGATCCTTCTAGCACCGATAAATATATTCTGTATTTAGATTTTAATGGCCTATACGCCACCTGTATGACAGAACTGCTTCCTCAAGGTGGGATCCGTATATTATCTGCTGCCGAATGCGATGATTGGCTCCAACAGGGATTGGAAAATATTGCATGTGATTGGGATAAAGGGAATTGGGTCATGTGTGATACCAAGCATGTCGCACCTGAGGTGGCTCGATACACCGATGACTTACCCTTAACCCTGTCGCATGCTAATATTTCAACTCATATCTGTCCGATTATAGCAAACACATTTTAAATACCGAAGATCGCAAATTCCCCAAGAAAAACAATAAATTAATTGCTTCTCCTCTCCCTCAAAAAGATTACTTGGTCAGTTTAGATTTGCTTCAGATGCTGATGAAATTGGGATTAGAAGTAGCTAAGGTAAATGCAGTTTACGAATTGCAACAAAGCAAGTACCTTAACGAATTTGTCGAAACAAATGCTCGTGAACGTTCTAATACACCTTGCGCCATTAAGGGTAAAGCTTTCAAGCTGGTATCAAATGCAATTTACGGCAAGAGTTTGACAAATGTGAGTAAATATGGTGATCAGCATTATTTAGTTACATCACGAGACAAACTCCAAAAGCTTGCACGCAATCCATTCTTCAAACGGTGCATTTTGTTGAGCGAAGACAGAGTCATTTGCACGGTTAAGAAACAATCACTCAGGATCTGGGGTTCCAGATCCTGCAAATAGCTAAGAGGATCCTATATGATTTTTGGTATAATACGGTCAAAGTTCATTATGGAGACAAAGCTAGATTGCTGTATACGGATACAGATTCGTATTTGATTGAATTGATTTGTCCAAATGCTTTTGAGGAATTAAATAAACTGCCTTTATCTCAGCATATGGATTTCAGCAATTTCCCTCCTGAAAATCCCTATTTCAATAACTCTCGCAAAGGTCAACTGGGTTTGTTAAAATCGGAAGTTGGAGCCAAAATCATTAAGGAACTCATCGCATTGAAGCCTAAAATGTACTCAATTCTCACTCAAGATCAGGTCAGATATGTCGTTGTAAAGGAATTCCCAGTTACCTGTCTAAACTCACTCATGCAGTTTCCAAAGTGCTTTAGAGTTAAGTATTGGGCAGAGGTTCCAATCCAGATCTATTAGGAATGTTAAAGGCCGTATGTGTACCTGTCTCACTACAAAACGTGGATTGTCAGCCTTTGACGATAAACGTTATGTACTGAGTCCTACACAGTCTTTGGCGTATGGACACCCGATATACCTCGAGCAGAAATTCATGAAGACGAGAATGAGGAGGAGGAAGGATGATGTACCTGCACCTGCTGCATGTCTTGTGAGATTCCATCCCATATTCAATATGTGGGGAAAACGCGATGCACTGGTGAACAAGACGTATCCTCACAATTAGTAACTGAAGAAATTGGTGATAGAAAATTTGCAACCTCCCTAACCTATCTTTTTGTGTTTGAAAAATTGCTACCAAACCTATATTTGTGTTTGAAAAATTGCTACCTTCCCTTAACCTATCATTGATGTTGGAAAAAATTGCAGGGCCCCTGACTCATCACTGATGTTCTGAAAATGCAGACTCCTCTAACCTATGTTGAAAATGTTTGTTCTATATAAAATAAAAATTTGTGAAATGTATACTTTGATGTTTTTATAAACCTTGCCCCCTAACCTATGTTTTGAAAATGTTCTATGCCAAAAATAAAAAATTATGAAATGTATAACCTTGATGTTTTTATAAAACCTCCCATGTTTATATATAATGTCCTTATCATACTTATGTCAGTACAAACCCAACAAGAGTCATGGATAGTTCACCTATCACTGAAGAACAACTCGATATTTTCAATGAACCTAGCAGAATAATTATCGCAGGATTTTCCAATGGTGGAAAATCTTATTTGTGCACTAAACTCGTACAAAAATACCATCTGAAATTCTCCAGTATTATTATATGCGGCGGCAGTTACAAAGCATTGCTAGACGAACCAGTAATTAACAAGAAAATAATAGCTCATCCTGAAATTATTAACCCATTAGATGAACGTACAGACGACTCACCTATTTTAATCATTATTGATGACTTGTTCATCGAATCTGCCAATTCCAAAATTGTGTCTGATATCTTCACTAAAGGCAGACATCTTGCTATTTCGTGTATATTAATTACCCAAAATATATTTTTCTCTGAGAAATATGCTAGAAGTATAAGTTTAAACGCCTCCCATTTCATATTAGTGAAATCTAGAGATTTAGCTCAAATTAAAACTTAGAGCGGCAATTATTTGGAAAACACGATTCTAAAAAGCTTTTGGATATCTACAAGATAGCCATCAGTAAACCTTATGGATATTTATTGGTAGATTTAGGAGTAAAAACCCCTGAACGCATCACTTCTGTAGCAATATTGTTGGTGAGCATCCATACGAAATTGTATACCAATGG
Organism: Procambarus clarkii; assembly: GCF_040958095.1. Lineage (NCBI taxonomy): Eukaryota > Metazoa > Arthropoda > Malacostraca > Decapoda > Cambaridae > Procambarus > Procambarus clarkii. Next base: position 21,224,948 of record NC_091166.1, on the reverse strand, counting down.
TGAACGTAATAGATGAAAACAACAACCACAAGGGGAGGTTAGGGGGTTGTGTGTATGGATGTGTCCCCCACGACAACAACAACCACAAGGGGAGGTTGAGGGGGTGGTATATCGGATATATAAAACAACTAAACCCATACAATCCGATATCACTTTATTAGAAGATGGAGCACGTACTAGATAAAATTTATATAACCCCGCATCCTCAGGAGGGTTAGGGGGGTTGATAGGTTGTGTAAAGCAGCTAAAGCCTTAAAACCAGATATTACTTTATCAGATGTCAAAGAATACTTGAAATCGTCTAAAGCTTACACTTTGCATGCATTAAGACCTCGCAAATTTCAGCGACGAAAGGTACTGAGTCCTAAACCCGTATATATTTAGCTTGTGATTTAGCAGAAATGGGACTAATTAGCTAAACACAATGATGATATTAAATACATTCTCGTCTGTGTCGATATTTTTTCTCGGTATGCGCAAGTTGCATCTCTGAAACGCAAAGACGGGCAGACTCTGAGTAAAGCTCTGAAAAATATATTGGAATCCTCATATTTCCAAGGAATACGTAAAATTAATACAGATAGAGGGGGTGAATTTATAACTCTCATATGCAACGAATGTTAGCAGCTAAAAATATTAAACTGTATAGCGTATTTTCTCAAGAAACATAAGCCGCTATCGCCGAACGCTTTATATGTACCATGAAAACAAAGATTTATAAATATATGACTGCGCACAATACCTCGAGATTCGAGATATCTGCCCATATTGCCTGATATCATAAAGGCGTATAACACAACACCCCACCGAGGGTTAGGTGGTCGGACTCCAGTTGACGTTCATGCTTTATCTCGTCCACAAGATATAAAGAAACAGTTCAATCTCATGTATAAAAGTATGGACAAAGCTAAAGCAGGTCTTAGTTCTCTACTAGCTGTGGAAGACACAGTTCGCATTACTCTCTCCAACAGAATTTCGACATTCAAGAAGGGTTTTTGCTAGACAGAAAACGGAAGAAATTTTCAGAATTATTCGTATAGATAAAAGCCAGCCTATCCCATTATATTTTTTACAAGATTTGAATAACAAGCCTATTGACGGAGGGTTTTATAAGGAAGAATTAACCCTTACCCATTTACCAGCTGCATTTAATATTGAGGTGCTACGTAAATGTACATTACCTAATAATAAATTACAGTATAAAGTAAGGTACGAAGGCTACGACTCTTCATTTGATCAGTTGATTGATGCTGATGATTTGTTGAAGATATGAAAAAGCCATTAGTATAAAAGTACAGAGAGTTGGTGACCTTGCTGAGCAAACTTAATTCCTCAGCCTGGAAAAAATTGATTGCTCAGTTTAAAAAAACGCATATTCATTGCTTGTCAGAGATTTTCAAAAAATTTCTGAAAAATAGGCTTCCGGTTAAAAAGAAAGTTATAGTCAAATTGAAGAAATACAGAGACACCTTGCATTCGCTGGCTTGCAAGAAACCCTCAATTTCAAACAAAAAGCGCATTTTATTGACTCGCGAAGGAGGCAGTATCCTCGGTATATTATTACCCATAGCGGCTAGTCTAATTTCCAGGCTATTTAATAAATAAAAATTAAAGAATATTATCTAGTACCTCGTAAATCCATTGATGAGGGACCTGCTAAAGTACCAGTAGTAAAAAAAACAGAAGTAGCGCCATCACTAGCTCCAACACCAACAGCAATGCCAGTAGCATCAGTTTCAGTACGAGCTAATCTTTCATAAATACATTTGGTATATTTAAAATTGAAAGCTAAAGATCATGATTATGCTACGTCGCTGTTGAATTATTTTGATGAAAGCAAGATGGTGCAATGGAACGTCAATGGGAATCTGCAAATGCCAAGTGACTGGAATAAACAATTGATGATATTTTAACTAAAATGACGATTCACCGCTCTGTATTCCCACGAGAAAAATTATGGCTGGTTAAATTATTCATCTCTTTAACCTCAACTCCACGAGAAATGTTTAGGATACAGAATCTCGTAAACAAGTATTTAATGATGACGTGGTACTAAGAAGAAAACGGGTATATGCTCCTTCTACAGCTGCTGGAGAAACTAAACGCCCTAAAGTTGGTGGAGGAGCAACATGGCTAGCTTACTAAAGGTGAGTGTATAAATAGATGTTCTGTTTTGTTTTTAGTTTATTCACTTATAGTCCAGCAATGGATTCCCACGTTATTTACGCCACAAGTGTTTCTAATACAGATATATTTCCTAATAATGTTCCTAGTGCTTTTGAAAACAGACTGTATAATCAACTCGTGCTGGATTTTAGACGTTCCTACGAAATGTGTCTCCAGAATACATTATTGCCTTCGTCATATTACATAATAAGATCGGATGGTCTGAAAAGTTATATCCGCGTGAGAATTATGTTCCTAGATGCTATAGGCATTAGTTCCAAACATTCTAAATTTCTACCGAAAACTGATATTTTAGCTGGTGGCATAAAGGAAATTATATACGCCATCAATAATGAAATTACCCATATATTTTCACAGAACGATTGAGTTCTGTGTCTGATGTTTATAAGACGCATTTCCCAAGATATGCAGATGCATATGTTAAATATAGTTCGATTTCTAATTGGGTAAAGTTCAATACCGCGAGCAGCGATGAGAATGTATTGTATTATGACGATAATCGAGCAATATGCAGGATTTCCCTATCTTTTGGGGCAAGGTTTTGGGAGCTGATCAGCATAAAAATTATGATATATACGTACACAAGAATTATTTGGATGAAACACCCATATCAGACACGTGCCCCTACCCTCCACAACCCAGGGGCATGATGGACTACTTGTGTGTTTATTGTGATAAAATTGCACCCACGATGTACGGAAATTTATTAGTGAATATATTGGACGTAGTGTCTTTGCAGGGTGGTGAAAGCACGAATAGGAAACTATATATAACTTTTAAATACAAATGTACTGGATAGTATAAGTATTGCAGTAACCGATCCTAATAGGACCCCTATTTTATTTTGATAAAAGAGGAAGCACAAACAGCTGTTTTACATATACGACCCCGAATTGGGTCTATATAATAAGGACATTACAGTTCCGAGCCTCATTACTCATCTGCAAGCTACAAAATGCGAGTCAATTTCATCCCTCCGTCTGTAGACGAAATATTATTCTTAATTAGCCCACCTGCCTCATATAAAGGAGGTGGGCTGAGTGATATTAGAATGTTCAATAGGAGTCATATAAGAGGAGGTGGTATATTCAGTTTCCTCACTGGTTTAGCCCGTTTTGAATGAGAACACTCGCTCCTGCCGTCTAAGTGTGGGTCAGAATGTATTGCAAGACATGCAAACAGGTGAAAATTCCTTTAAAAAGTCAATGAAGAAGCATGGGATCGAATCATTGAAGGGAGTAGGGCCTCAGATTTTAGGTGGTGGTAAAAAGCGGAAAAGGTCCAAGAGAAAGGCTAAGGCCACCAATTAGCACTTATTCGCAGTTTCACAAAACAGAATAAGACGAATAAGAGATATAATGACGTGTTTGCATAAATTGCAATTCATTCCTCTCATAGCATCCAGCATGAATACTACTACTACACTAGGAGCGGGGCTACAATCCCCCTTTGGAAAGTTATACAGTGGCTGTAACAGATGGATTTCCCAAACTTAATTCAGCACGTATGATCGAGTCCACTATAGCCAGCAGGAAAAATATTTATATTTTACCTGTTAATTTAGGAATTAATAAATTAAAGGACTCGAATATAGAATTTAGAATCCCTTGCATTCCTGGTCATTTCCTGGATATGTCATCCTAGCCCTAGAAGTGGGATAGAATAACAGAAGCTGACGCCGCAATAGATTCGGGGCAAAAAGTGACTGTAGCCAATGGATTATCACAAACTCTTTTTAAAACAGTGGTGGTGTATTTCAACGAACAAGTAGTTGAAAGTAATTCATTATTTTCTTATTGGGCGTATATAAAGCTGCTAACGACTCTTTCCAAATATAAAATAGATCGTTTTAAGCATCTAGCGCATTTTTAATAAGAAGAGGCGCTAACGATACCTAATAAAATTGATACGCAGTATTTTGCTACGACCACGATAGATCAGGATGAGAAAAATGGCTTAATATGAAAGAACATGGCATATATACGTGCTTTAAATTACTGCTGGATATTGCATCTATTAGCGAATATTTACTGGATAACGTAGATGTAAGAATACGTTTGGAGTTAAATAGTGATAAATGGGTTATTGGCAGTGATACAGCAACTGCTAATTATAAATATAATATAAATATGGCCCGCTTATGGATCGATAGATTAACCCCATTCCCTTCTGGGCTACTAGCTATTAACAGAGCACTCGCCCAAAATAATGGAGCAGTAACGTATATATTTGATAAAACCCTATTTAAAACCTATATTCTAGGGCAGGGCCAAAAATCATTAACTATGGACCAACCCTGGGGTGGAGTGATCCCTGAGAAGTTATACATGGCCATTATTGATATGGAAGCCATTTCTGGAGATTATACCTTAAACCCATTATATTTCAACAATTCCGCCTTGAGCAACGTATATATCTCGGTGAACGGCACGAGTTTATTTAATATGCGTGTGATTTCCCCCATAAATGTTCGAAATTATATTATACGGTCCTGAATGCTGTAGGATTTAATGTAGATAATATTTTGTCCTACGAATCGTTCGTTAAAGGACAAACTCTGCTGGTCTTTAATTTATTACCAGAAGAAATAAAGGTACAGTTTCCTTGGAAGCGACAGGGAATTTAAGAATTACATTGGAATTTAATACAGCCATAGTGGGAAATAAAGTTATACTGCTGTTTGGTCCTACTACTGGGGTTATGAAAATTAATGCTGACCGACGTATTATTTGTGAAACGAGAGCCTAAGAAACATGAATTGTTTAGAAATAAACAATGGGTTGAAAAATATATATTTAGGGGAAGAAGCCATATATATCGGATGTTATTTAGCGAACGATGTACGGAGAATCTTCAAGAAATTGAATAAAGAGCCAGTGGTATTTATTTTAAATACTTTAGATGAGAAATCCCCTGCAACGATGATGGGTCATTGGATGACTGTGTATGTACACAATAAACCTTCAGGAGCCATTATCGCCCTGTTGGACAGTTTTGGGCTGAAGATGGAATTCCATTCACGTTATTTACAGAATTCCTCTCTTATTTTGAAGATTATAGAGTTTACATGTTCACAACGCATACAGAGTATGGACTCCTATTATTGTGGAGCCTATGCCATGTTTTTCGTCTATCAATTATGCAACCTGAACTTGAGAGCTGCACTACATAAATTTGAAACTTTATTTGAATATGGGGAATATGATATGAACGATAGGAAGATAATTCAATTTGCATATTCTAATTTTGCAATGCCTAACTGCAAAAAGACATTTTGCATAGATGGACAGGATAAATGTCTATCGCTGTGTGATGATCCTCATATTACTGAGCTGTAAGTATATTTCTAGATGTTTGCATATATTGTCTTTCATATTATTGCTGATTTATTATTATTATTATTCTGTGTTGCTAATATGGTTTTATTATTCCAGATTTGATGTGGCAGAGGAACTGGTCTCACAAAAAATTACCAGGATCTAGGATTGCTATGACCAACATCTGAAATATCATGCTTGTTCCCCATTACAATTTTACTGTTAAGACTAGAATGTAAACTTTTATTACCAATAAAATAATAGAAACCTATACAATGTATATTCTTAAACCTCTGATTAGGTTAGGTGGGGATGGATAGTCTAGTCATTTTTAATAATAACATCAAATACATATACAGTAGGACGCCAAAGGTCGCATTGGTTGTCTGGTGACGTCATACATAGTTGACCAGTCAGGTGCTGTGATACCTTGACACTATATGCTAATGGCCAGCAATCCTTATCCCTATACCTGAGGTCGCTTTTCACGATGTCACTAAACAACAACAATAACTGTCTGTAGAATGTATTTGTTTGTTATATATAATAGGTTAGGTTAGGATGGTTTGATCGGGTTTATGAATAACAGAAAATATGAGCAATGAGCCAATGTAGCTGAATATATCTCTGATGAAGCACAGAGTACAGTTGAGGTATTAAGCCTGCTTAAGAGTTCGCAATTATGTGTGAACCTCCTGGGATCCACATTTAGCACGTTGGCGCCTAGCGCAGCATTAGGGATGATGACGTCAAAAAAGAAGGTAACTGCAGAAGGCCTTTTTTCAAAAACATGAGAGGCTTGCTTTTACTCAATGTAGTATTCCTATATATGTACACTGAATGAGTATTTTGATTTGTTATATGCTACAGCAAGGTGTGGGGAGGCATGTTTTGAGCGAATGTGAGATGTGCATGTATATTTATGTGCGTGCATATATATTTATGCGTTATGAAGCAATATTGGATTAGTACTGAAATCGCATTGAAGTCACCACACCTGGCAGGGACTGTTTTCATACAAATGGATGATAGTGGGTTTTTCATTTTTATTTGCTCTATGCTCAATAAGCATTCTGTGAAGACAGATTGACAAAACTTAAATTACATTCTCTAGAAAGACGAAGAAGAATAAGGGGGCATAATAAGGCATAGGGGCAGAGGCAGAGGGGCCGAGGAAGAGGGGCAGAGGCAGAGGGGTCGAGGCAGAGGGGTCGTGGCATAGGGGTCGAGGCAGAGGGGTCGTGGTAGAGGGTTCTAGGTACATGGGTCGTGGCAGAGGGGTCGGTGCAGAGGGGTCGAGGCAGAGGGGTCGAGGCAGAGGGGTTAAGGCAGAGGAGTCGAGGCAGAGGGGTCGTGGCAGAGGAGTCGAGGCAGAGGGGTCGAGGCAGAGGGGTCGTGGCAGAGGGGTCGTGGCAGAAAGGTCGATGCAGAGGGGTCGAGTCAGAGGGGTCGTGTCAGAGGGGTCAAGGCAGAGGGGTCGATGCAGAGGGGTCGAAGAATTGGTGTCGTGGCAGAGGGGTCGAGGCAGAGGGGATCAAGGCAGAGGGGTCGAGGCAGACGGGTCGAGGCAGAGGGGTCGAGGCAGAGGGGTCGTGGCCGAGGAGTCTTGGCAGAGGGGTCGAGGCCGAAGAATCGAGGCAGAGGGGTCGTGGCAGAGGGGTCGAGGCAGAGGGGTTGAGGCAGAGGGGTCGTGACAGAGGGTTAGAGGCAGAGGGGTTGTGGTAGAGGGTCGAGGCAGAGGGTCAAATCAGAGGGATCAACGCAGAGGAGTCGAGGCACAGGGGTCAAGGCAGAGGGGACGAGGCAGAGGGGGTGTGGCAGAGGTATCGCGGCAGAGTGGTCGAAGCAGAGGAGGTCGAGGAGGGGGTCGTGGCAGGGGGTCGTGGCAGAGGGGTCGAGGCAGAGGTCGAGGCAGAGAGGCCGAGGCAGAGGGGCAGAAATAGAGGGGCAGAGGCGTCGGGGCAGAGGGGTCTAGGCAGAGGGCGAGGCAGAGGGGTCGAGGAGGAGCGGTCGTGGCAGAGGGGTCGTGGTAGAGGGTTCGAGCACAGGGGTCTAGGCAGAGGGGCGAGGCAGAGGGGTCGAGGCAGAGGGGTCGTGGCAGAGGGTCAGCAGAGAGGTCGAGGCAGAGGGGTTAGGCAGAGGGGTCGAGGCAGACGGGTCGAGGCAAGGGGTCGAGGCAGAGGGGTCAAGGCAGAGGGGTCAAGGCTGAGGGGTAAGGCAGAGGGGCGAGAGAGGGGACAACAGAGGCAGGGCAGAGGCGTCGGGGCGAGGGGTCAGGCAGAGGGGTCGCAGCAGAGGGGCAGAGGAGGAGCGGTCGTGGCAGAGGGGTCGTGGCAGAGGGTTCGAGGCACAGGGGTCTAGGCAGAGGGGACGAGGCAGAGGGGTCGAGGCAGAGGGTCGTGGCAGAGGGGTCAAGGCAGAGAGGTCGAGGCAGAGGGGTTAAGGCAGAGGGGTCGAGGCAGACGGGTCGAGGCAAAGGGGTCGAGGCAGAGGGGTCAAGGCAGAGGGGTCAAGGCTGAGGGGTCCAGGCAGAGGGGCAGAAACAGAGGGCAGAGGCAGAGACGTCGGGGCGGAGGGGTCTAGGCAGAGGGGCCGAGGCAGAGGGGTCGAAGCAGAAAGGCCAAGGCAGAGGAGCAGAGGCAGAGGAACAGGCCGAGGGGCTGAGACAGAGGGTCGACGCAGAGGGGTCGAGGCAGAGGAGCCGTGGCAGAGGGGCCGAGGCAGAAAGGATCCAGGCAGAGGGCCGAGGCAGATGGGCAGAGGCAGAGAGACAGAGGCAGAGAGGTAGAGGGGTAGATTCAGAGGGGCAGAGGCAGAGGGGCCGAATCAGAGGGGCCTTGGCGGAAGCAAAGGGACAGAATGGCAGTGGCAGAGGGGCCGTGGCAGAGGGGCCGTGGCTGAGGGGCAGTGGCAGAGGGGGCACGCGCAGAGAGGCAGTGGTAGAGCGGCCTTTGCCGAGGGGCAGTGGCAGAGGGGGCACGCGCAGAGGGGCAGAGGCAGAGGGGCAGAGGCAGAGGGGCAGTGCCATAGGGACAGTGGCAGAGGCAGAGGGGCAGAGGCAGAGGGGGCCGATGCAGAAGGGCAGAGGCAGAGGGGCCGAGGCACAGGAGCAAAAACAGAGGGGGCAGAGGCGTCGGGGCAGAGGGGTCTAGGCAGAGGGGGCAGAGGCAGAGGGGGCAGACACAGAGGGAGCAGAGGCAGAGGGGCTGAGGCAGAGTGGCAGTGGCATAGGGGCAGTGGCAGAGGCAAAGGGGCAGAGGCAGAGGGGGCCGAGGCAGAG
>NC_091166.1:21111010-21215664 GCF_040958095.1 Procambarus clarkii | reverse complement strand
TTTTTGTTATTTTTACAAATGTTCAGGTAAATTTAATGTCAAAATGTTTCCAAAGTCAACTATTTCCATTTCAAAACACAAATAGTAATGAAAACATTAAAAAACATTAAAATATAGCCAAATTAAAAAACAAAAAGCACAACTCTCTGAGCGCCTAAAGGCGCTTTGCGCAGTGCAGTGGTTAAGATATAATCTAGAAGAAAATAAGGATATTGAAACGGTTCATGAACTCTATTTCAATAAAGGACACTATGGGGAACTTTGAAAAATAGTTATTGAGTATAATTAGACAGACTTGTTGCTAGGCAGAGGAGTAATGAGATATATGGCAAATTTTGCAAAATATACAATGAAGGTACACAAACATTCATACCCAAACAAAGCAAAATGCTAGGTAAGAACAAAGCATTTGGCCCGTAGGAGAAAGGAGATACCCACAAGACTAGAATACAAGTCATTAACAAGCATGCAAGTATAATACATAATACATGCAGACATATATATAATCCAAAAAAATGTCAAATTTACGTACTTATTATTACATTACAAATATCCAAGGTTTTGAAGACACGTTTCCTCTTGCGCCCAACGAGTGAATACTGAGACCAGACCCCATAGGTCCCTATCCTCCTCATCATTCGTCTCACTCTGTCTCCACAACTTGCACCGCCCATTTGAGACAGCGTCTGGACCTGTTAAAATAATGCATAAGCTGTAAGGTAATAGAGAATAATATATATCTTTCAATCTCAACATTAGATTTTCTAATTTCCAACTGTATTAAATAAATAGCATTAAAATATTTTCCTTCTTAACTATTACAAAAATCAACGAATTTGAGTAACTTTTGCTTTTGTTTTATTTGTACCTTAAACATAACACTGAACAATCAATTATGTGCCACCCCACCTTCCTTCATCTGCAAAAAAAACTAATCAAAAGACATATGTACAAGGCTAAAAAAATTCAGCAACACTTACCATACTCAGGCTAAAAGAATTAAGCAACACTTACCATACTCTTTTTATATTCACTGTTAACTTTTAGCTCATGTGACAGACTTTCCACCTGCTCAACAGTTTCAAGTGGGGATGGAAGAATGTCTTCCAGGATTGGTATATCTCCATGTGTTTTTGACATATGGGTTTCCGTCATTTTGACAATATTCAGGAATTTTGCAAAAATAATGGCATTTACTATTTTTAAAAGATTATTAGCAAATTTACAGAAATGGTGCATTCGGAAGACAAAACCGTGGTAGACATGGTTGGAACAAGTTAGGTGAGAGGGTGGTGGAGGCCAAAACCATAATCATAATCATCTGTATCAAACCTTATTACAGGTAAAACCAGTAGGCAGTCTACTGTATTTTATCAAACCGTTATTAGTATAATAGATCTCGTAATAATTTTGCAAAAATAATGGCATTTACTATTTTTAAAAGATTATTAGCAAATTTACAGAAATGGTGCATTCGGAAGACAAAACCGTGGTAGACATGGTTGGAACAAGTTAGGTGAGAGGGTGGTGGAGGCCAAAACCATAATCATAATCATCTGTATCAAACCTTATTACAGGTAAAACCAGTAGGCAGTCTACTGTATTTTATCAAACCGTTATTAGTATAATAGATCTCGTAATAATTTTGCAAAAATAATGGCATTTACTATTTTTAAAAGATTATTAGCAAATTTACAGAAATGGTGCATTCGGAAGACAAAACCGTGGTAGACATGGTTGGAACAAGTTAGGTGAGAGGGTGGTGGAGGCCAAAACCATAATCATAATCATCTGTATCAAACCTTATTACAGGTAAAACCAGTAGGCAGTCTACTGTATTTTATCAAACCGTTATTAGTATAATAGATCTCGTAATAATTTTGCAAAAATAATGGCATTTACTATTTTTAAAAGATTATTAGCAAATTTACAGAAATGGTGCATTCGGAAGACAAAACCGTGGTAGACATGGTTGGAACAAGTTAGGTGAGAGGGTGGTGGAGGCCAAAACCATAATCATAATCATCTGTATCAAACCTTATTACAGGTAAAACCAGTAGGCAGTCTACTGTATTTTATCAAACCGTTATTAGTATAATAGATCTCGTAATAATTTTGCAAAAATAATGGCATTTACTATTTTTAAAAGATTATTAGCAAATTTACAGAAATGGTGCATTCGGAAGACAAAACCGTGGTAGACATGGTTGGAACAAGTTAGGTGAGAGGGTGGTGGAGGCCAAAACCATAATCATAATCATCTGTATCAAACCTTATTACAGGTAAAACCAGTAGGCAGTCTACTGTATTTTATCAAACCGTTATTAGTATAATAGATCTCGTAATAATTTTGCAAAAATAATGGCATTTACTATTTTTAAAAGATTATTAGCAAATTTACAGAAATGGTGCATTCGGAAGACAAAACCGTGGTAGACATGGTTGGAACAAGTTAGGTGAGAGGGTGGTGGAGGCCAAAACCATAATCATAATCATCTGTATCAAACCTTATTACAGGTAAAACCAGTAGGCAGTCTACTGTATTTTATCAAACCGTTATTAGTATAATAGATCTCGTAATAATTTTGCAAAAATAATGGCATTTACTATTTTTAAAAGATTATTAGCAAATTTACAGAAATGGTGCATTCGGAAGACAAAACCAATTTTTCACTTTTGACAATTGAGCACCTGCTACATCCAGATTCTAGGGAGGAAAGGAAGGACGATCTTACTGGATCCCATAGCCTCTCCGAGGCACAAACCAGGCTTTTACATAACCCCCCCCCCTGCACCCGAGCTTTTTAAAATAGTAAATGCCATTATTTTTGCAAAATTATTACGAGATCTATTATACTAATAACGGTAAATAAATAATAAATAGTAAATAAATCAAAATCAGTTACATTATTTTATCTTATTCATAGCATAAATGTTCTCGAAGATTACTAAAAAGAAATTGAATTAGACTACAGCAAATTGGCAAACTTTACCTTGTATCTGTTTCCACCGAGTTTGTTTGGGGCGTTCTTCAACATATCAGCAATACTTGTCTCAACATCTCTTTCAGTTGCATTAGTGTGGGTGTTGATACAGGCTTCTGGAAATTTATAAGAATTAATTAATATATATAATTATAATTCACTTTGCTATTCCCCATTCCACAGTCCTCTCGTCCTTCCCACTTCCCTGTCCCCACATCATCCCCACTATTCCCACTTCCCTGTCCCATCGTCCTCCTTACCATTTTCCCCTCCCCTGTCCTTCTTCCTCCCCCACCATCTCCCATTCACCTGTCCCTTTGTCCTCCCCAGCATTCCCCTGTCCCCACCATCCCCAACTCCCCAGTCCCCTCGTCCTCCCCACCATTACCCTCTCCTCTGTCCCCTCGTCTTCCCCACCATACCCCCCTCTCGTCCTCCCCACCATTCCAAACTACCTCATCCGATGCATTCTATAATGGTCTGATGCTTCCATCAGAAAATTGGGAACATCAAATGATCTGATATTCCCATCACTGAAAAATAAGAACAGCTAAAAAAATGAAATGAAAAAAATAAAAAAATAAACTATACTCATGAAATGAACAGTATGGTAAACAACACAGCTCAATTTCAATGCAATGTCACACAAAATTATTAAATCGAAATGAAAATAAATTGAAATCTATGAAAATTCAAATTATCAATACAATCGGAAATATTGAAATAATATCGCAACATAATATAGTGTGGGTTGCTCTTACGTGCAACAGACGGTGCTGTTTTTCAAAAAAGGCATGGTTTTACCTGTCACAAGTGTGGCATCTATACTTATACTCACGAAATGAACGGTATGGTAAACAACATAGCTCAATTGCAATGCAATGTCACAATAACATTTAATAACAATAATAACAATAACATTTAAATATACTTTAAGATATAATCCAGAAGAAAATAAGAACATTGAAACGGTTCATGAACTCGATTTCAATAAAGGACACTATGGGGAACTTTGAAAAACAGTTAATGAGTATAATTAGACAGACTTGTTGCTAGGCAGAGGAGTAAATAATGAGATATATGGCAAATTTTGCAAAATATACGGCACACAAACATTCATACCCAAACAAAGCAAAATGCTAGGTAAGAACAAAGCAGTTGGCCCGTAGGGGAAAGGAGATACCCACAAGACTGGAATACAAGTCATTAACAAGCACACAAGTACTACACCACACAACAACCGCACTACTACCAGAACTGGACGAATCACTACCAAAACAACACATTGCACATCACTACCAAAACAACACAACACAACACAAGCATTGGCAAAGAATTATAGACCAGTTGCACTAACATCCCACATAATAAAATTATTTGAGAGTGATCAGGAGTCAGATTACTAGTTTTATAGAGACCAATGACCTCCACAATCCAGGCCAACAAGGATTTAGAGCAGTTTCTATGATCGAGCCACTGAGATCTATAAAGAATTCTGATCAAGAAAGAGATCTAGGGGTGGTTTTAGATAGAAAACTATAACCTGAGGATCATATTAAGAACATTCTACGAGGGGCCTATGCTACACTTTTTAACTTTAGAATTGCTTTTAAATACATAGGTCAAAAAGTTTTAAAAGTTTTTTAAACCTCTCGTGTATCATGAGTGTGTTAAAGCATCAGATGGTGCATTCAGATGATGAATATTACCTAGTTCCTTCATCTGGGAAGAATGAACACATATTGGTGCATTCGGATGATAAAAATTAACTACTGTAGTTTAATTGATCAACAGACTGTATATCATATGCAGACTGTATGTGGATCTGCGGGCCACTCCAAACAACAGCCTGGTGGACCAAGCTCCACCAGGGCTAAAGCACAAAGTGATATAGATGTGATAGAGAAACTAGGTCAAATGGAGGAGTAGGTCTGTATATTAAACAGCACCTGACGTGCACAGAGCTACTAAACTCAATGTGGTGGTAGAGTGGTGGGGGGGGGGGGAAACATTGCAGAAAAAAACAAAAATACAATTTGGTCAACAAAACAGCATTGTTTAAAATAGAAGACATGGGTTGTCATTTTGGGGGTAAGGTAGGTTACATTGAGTTAATTAGTTAGTACTTAGTTTTTATCTTAAACTGGTTGGGAGAGGTACAGTGTTGCTGTGCTGGTGAAAGAACACCTAAAGGTAAATTAAATAATGATTGCGAATCCACAAGAAGTTGACATAATATCGCTAGAGATCTGCAATCAGGATGATAAACTTTCCTTAAAGAATTTGACAAACACTTGCTGATAGGACATGAAGTAAATGAAATGTATGTCAAGTTTTGTGAAATATATGATAAAAGCACAACAAAATTTGTACCAAAGGAGAGATGCAGAACTAGGAAAAGGGGTTTGTTCAACAGAAATTGCGAGAGGGCCTGAGACCCAAACACACACAAATGGAATCAATATATAGCAAGAGGCCAAACCCCCAAACATACAAGCGATGCAAAGATGCGAGAAACAGCAGCAGCATTAAGGAGAGGGACTTAAGGACCATAAATAAAGTGTGAAAATAAACTCGAGTAAATTTTTTTAACTACTCTCGACAGTGAAGAAAAACAAATATTCAGACGATTTGTGTTAGAATCATTAATCTTACACTTTCGGTCATATTCAACAACACAAATACATACACACACATTCCTGTTGCTGTAGCAAGTGAAGAATTACACACACAGATCACAATAACGTGATGCATCAAATGAACAAATCCACAAGGGCCGTGACGAGGATTCGAACCTGCGTCCGGGAGCATCCCAGACACTGCCTTAATCGACTGAGCTACAACAGGGTAAAAGGGTTGAAACCGAAGTTCTACTGAACTTACTGGATCCCATAGCCTCTCCGAGGCACAAACCAGGCTTTTACACAACCCCCCCCCCCCCTGCACCCGAGCTATGTCAACAGGCCGTTCTCCCTCTTCGCCCTTCCGAATGCACCATATCAGTAAATTTTTTAATAATCTTTTAAAAATAGTAAATGCCACTATTTTTGCAAAATTATTACGAGATCTATTATTCTATAGAATAATGCATATAAATGCATATATGCATATAAATACAAAACAAATACAAAACAAGTAAATGTAAATAATTTTACCTTGCACCTAGATCCACCAAGCCTGTATGGCGCGCGTTTCAGTACTTCGGAAATCTAGAACTATCTTGAATCTCTAATCTGCAATGAAACAATACATATTATTGCACTTACCAAAACATGGATGAATGTAGAAAATACAGAACTATTAGCTGAATATCAAATAAATGGATTTAATCTATTTCACACAGATAGATATATTACACCGTGTATATTAGGTAATACCTAACATACACGCCTCCACACACACTACATTTGAAATGTAGTCTCAAAAAGACTACATTTCAACAGCAAAGATTACTCCATAAAAAAATAATTAAATTATTGACCAACATGAGAGAGGGTTAGCCAACATGAGGGTTGTGTTGATTGCCTGAAAATATTTAAATTGTGTAATGTATTGAATGGCATTTTTCAAGTTACAACATTTTTTAAATTACTGAACTAGGTTCTAGGCTTTGCTAGGCTTAATTCAATTATTACAGATAAGCCTAACCTAGCCTAGAACCCAGTGGGTTTTCTTCCTATTGGGGAGTGTTGTACATGCCTCGCCTCCACATACACACTAGCACAGCCAGGCCTCGCCTCCACATACACACTAGCACAGCCAGGCCTCGCCTCCACATACACCAGCACTGCCAGGCCTCGCCTCCACATACACACTAGCACAGCCAGGCCTCGCCTCCACATACACACTAGCACAGCCAGGCCTCGCCTCCACATACACCAGCACTGCCAGGCCTCGCCTCCACATACACCAGCACTGCCAGGCCTCGCCTCCACATACTCACCAGCACAGCCAGGCCTCGCCTCCACATACACCAGCACTGCCAGGCCTCGCCTCGCCTCCACATACACCAGCACTGCCAGGCCTCGCCTCCACATTTAAACCAACCAAGCCCACAAATACGTTAACATGGACCAGCATTACACCGTCTAACATACTCTGTCAGATGTAACAACTAAATTTGTGAATTCAAGACCAAATCTATTGTATAACACAGTGTTAGTACGAGAAAAACATTACTTACATTCGAAGCCGTGTTTTAAAATGGCGGCGGTCTTGTACTGACGCTCCAAACTGTGTGTTCGTTTGCGTATGATGAACGTGTGACAATTTACTACAACAATTATTTAATTATTCTTATTCTTTATTTTAATATTTTTAGGGTACATGAAATTTCAAACTTATTTGCACACAATAATATAATTGCATTGTCATAACCTTTATATATTACGGAAAATACGATGACATGAACGAAGTCAAAGTGAAGTTGAAGTCAAAGTCATTCGCCGAACGTATTAGTCATTTTTTTTCTCCCAAACGATAGGGGTAACAAATCCACAGAGAATATAAGAAATTGAAATTGAAATTGAAATAAGTTTAGAGAGAATATAAGTGTACAGTAAAGTCAATTTTATTCAGGAAAGTACATACATAGTTGATTTACAAACATAATGTTGGATTTATAGATAGAGCTAGTGCATACAATACCTAAAGCCACTATAGTAGGCCTATAGCATTTCAGGCAACCGGGCAGTATATATGGACCCCTTACTCAAATCTCTGAATATGTTAGATATTAAGTCCCTGCACATACTCTCATGTGTATTTTATATATATAAAACGCTGCACTGTAATGTCAATCCTGACCTTAAAAGCTTCCTAGAAGGTTGTAACAGATCCCATGAGCACCACACCAGAAACAAATACCTATTTGATATTCCAAGAGTACGACTTAGTCAAACTAGAAATGCTTTACAAATCAAGAGACCTCGAATGTGGAATGACCTTCCCAATTATGTTAAAAACTGTACCTCTCCCAACCAGTTTAAGATAAATACAGATAAATTTATAAGTTAAGAAAAATTCCACAAATCAACAACCCTGTTACTGACCCTGTATTTACCCAAGTCTTTCCTAAATCTAAACTTATCCAATTTATACCCATTGTTTCGTGTTCTATCTTGTGTTGACAATTTTAATACCCTATTAATATCCCCTTTGTTATATCTATTCAGGAAATTGTGGTTGATCTCGAACCCATTGATAATGTGACGACTTATACAGAATTTTGTAACTATATCATCAAGATTGTAACCAGCTTAGCTAAATGTAGTGTGGGGTTCAGTCCCTAAGCCCATATATGTGCCTCTCTAACCATTTAGGTTACAGGGCAAAAACATAAAAACAAAGGTAACTGCAGAAGGCCTATTGGCCCATACCAGGCAGCTCCTATCTATAACAGATAAACACTAAGTACTACCTAATTAACTCAATGTAACCTACCAACCTAACCCCCAAAATGTCAATCCATATCTTTTATTTTAAACAATGCTGTTTTGTTGACCAAATTGTATTTTTACTCTTTTTCTGTCATGTTTCTCCCACCCCTGTTTTTTCCCTTTTTTCTTATTTTTTCTCAACATAATTCATACTTTAATTATGCGGATCAGGACATCACCTGATCAAACACATCAAACATCGTTTGACCACCATCAAACACACACATTTCGTGTGTGTTTGACGCTCACTGATATGTACCAGCGTTGTTTTATATATGGTGCTATTCTATCTTACGCTTTGTTGCTCTTTTTTACCTACGGGCTCATAGAACATTCTATTGCGAAAACATTGGCACAAAAATGAATGACGTACATACAATAATAATGTCAGGACAGTGATATAATTATAAACTTTCAAAGCACTGTATCGCCCATGTGTCGTCTTGTCACCAATACTGGGTAACAGTTCCGCCACTTCCCACACTCTTGCGGGTGGGCAGCGACCATTATTCTACGTTTATATTCATATCACCGTGTTGGGAATTTCATTGCGAGTACATTGATACCAAAATTAACGCTGTAGGACAAGTGTGGAAGTGATAACAATCCCAAGAGTAAAAACATTTTGTTGCTCTTGGGCACTCACGGCGAGTCATCTACGTAGGTATTTATTGGGTGCTGGTATTCATATAACTTTTGGTGACCGTTTTTGCTGATTTTCTTCTAGAGAATGTTATTGCGAACACGTTGGTACCAAAATGAAATACATAGCTCGAGAACTAAGGTCAGGAGAGTAAAAAGAGTATACACATTTTTGTTTTGACGCTTAATTAAGGTTATTGTGAGTACTCATCGCCTGCCTAGAAACTGGAACTAGTAATTCCATCTATCATACATATCATACAAGAGGAGCCACACATCTATGGATCATCCAATAAAATCAGCAGACTTCTAGATGTTACTACTGCTCGGCTTAGACTCGGTTACAAGTATCTCTGGGAATTCTCATTATCTGCTGATGTAGACCTGACCAAATGTAAACTGTGTCAACAAAATTATTCGCACACCCTCCGTCACTATGTGATGGAGTGCGAAAAGATACATGAATTTAGAGACAATTCTATAACCAATGTTCCAGCGATGTGTCAATATTTCATTCAAAATGATCTGCTACCAGAAATTTTAGCCAAATATCCCCAGTTTGCTAACTGTAGATAACAACTAAGTGATTGTAACCTATCCACCGCTGCCCACTGGATGGGGGACGGTGTGCAGGACAAACATATAAATTTTGATACTAGCTCTCCACATATGTCAGTTGCTTAATTTAGAACCTGTACTTGAGGTCGATCTCGAACCCATTGTTGATGTGATGACTTATATTGAATTTTGTAACTAGCTCATCAAGATTGTAACTTGCTTAGCTAAATGAATTGTGGGGTTCAGTCCCTGAGCCCATTATGTGCCTCTGTAACCCTTTCCACAACCGCCCACAAGATGGGTATGGGGTGCATAATGGGGTGGGGTGTCTTGGCCAAACGTGCCACATCAAAACCACAAGTTGACATTGAATGTGAATTAACAATGAGACAAGTAAGATTTATACTAATACATTTATACTAACTCTGTTGAGCGTTGACCATTTATACATCAAATCTGTTGATGTGAGCACTTTAGTTTAGTCTGCCGTTTAAAGAAAAAAAGAGCATATCAATGGTATATCACAGAAAACGAATTTATCATAAACTCATGTATTTGTCTTATCATATTGAACTGCATTCATATTTTTAATATATAACAATATGAATATACAAATTTCTGTAAATCCCCTACCTTGTTGGAATCTGTGGAAATGAATGAGCAAATGTGCTGGCTGAAGGCGCTGAAGGAAACCACATTGGTTTCATTTTGGATACAAATGTCCATGGAAATTCAAAATGGAAACTAATTATATAGTTGAACCTGCAGAGACGAGTTTAAGAATCTGTGTTGAGAGTGATGGACACAGCCTTCACAATTATACTTCAGAGAATGTAAACATCTAAGAGTCATTAGAAATATGTGTAGAATAATAAACCCTACATTGTTTGAGTTAGGGAAAACACCATTTGTGATATATAGATACTATAGCTGTTCCTAAAGATTCACCCTTTTTTGCACCAGCAAGATAACATATAAGATTTTAAGAGTTGACGAATGTTAATATTCTTGTTTGATAAACTGTGAACTTGAGACATAGTTAATAAGAACATATTAACACAACAAAATGTTTTCAGAATCCTTAACACCACTTTCCAACAACTTATATAATTTATATAAATTATTTTAGAGAATAATACATAAATTATATATTTAAACATGATATAGTGTTTAGTGGAATGTATAAGGAGTCAAATTGTGTTAAAAAGAGCAATTTTTAGAAAATTTGGAAAAATACTTTTTTCTGTTCAAATTATAACTAAATGGATTATAAAGGTTTCACTCAGCCAATATATATCATTCACAATTTATTAATGAATTTTACAAAAAAACACCATAAATTTTATATTTAAACATGTAAAAACTATTTGTTTTACATTTGGAAGAAAATAATTGTAGAAAAACAATTTATAATTAAACCTTTGTGTTTGGATTTTTTGAGTAAAAGTTTCTCAAAGGCTTTCCTGCACCATTCTCAATGCAAATCATTCCCACACCTATGGCAAGAGATAGGCGAACGTGGTGTAGATGATTTGTGTTTGCTGGGGCACCATTCTCAATGCAAATCATTCCCACACTTATGGGAAGAGATAGACGAACGTTTTCTAGATGATTTGTGTTTGCTGGGTGGTCCCAAACCTGCACACAGAAATAACATCACATGAGACCAGAAGACATGGCAGGATGTGCAGAATACCCCCGTTGAAAAGCGGAGGTGCAACAGGTACTCTGAGAGAGAACTCTATCAACATCAGAGGTCCAAGACTGTTCAACTCGCTTCCGCTACACATAATGGGCATAACTGGCAATCCCCTCACAGTGTTCAAGAGAGAACTGGATAAGCACCTTCAAAGGATACCTGATCAACCAGGCTGTGACTCATACGTCAGGCTGCGAGCAGCCGCGTCTATCAGCCTGGTTGATCAGTCCAGCAACCAGGAGGCCTGGTCGACGACCGGGCCGCTGGGACGCTAAGCCCCGGAAGCACCTCAAGGTAACCCCTCTGCCACGAACCCTCTGCCTCGACCCCTCTGCCTCGGCCCCTCTGACTAGACCTCTCTGCCACGACCCCTCTGCCTCGACCCCTGTGCCTCGACCCCTCGGCCTTGACCCCTCTGCCTCGACCCCTTTGTCTTGACCCTTCTGCCTCGACCCCCTCTGGCACGACCCCTCTGCCTCGACCCCTCTGCCACGACCACTCTGCCTCGACCCCTCTGCCTCGACTCCTCTGCCTCGACCCCTTGACCTCGATCCCTCTGCCACGAGCCTTCAGCCTTGACCCCTCTGCCTCGATTCCTCTGCCTTGACCCCCTCTGCCTCGACCCCTCTGCCTTGACCCCTCTGCCTTGACCCCTCTTCCTCGACCCCTCTGCCACGACCCCTTTGCCTCGACCCCTCTGCCTCGACCTCTCTGCCTTGCCCCTCTTCCTCGACCCCTCTGCATCGACCCCTCTGCCAAAACATCTTTGCCACGACCACTGTGCATCGACCCCTCTTCCTCGGCTCCTCTGCCTAGACCCCTCGGCCCCGACACTCTGCCCCTCTGTTTTTGCCACTCTGCCTCGGCCCCTCGGCCTCAACCCCTCTGCCTCGACCCCTTTGACACGACCCCTCTGCCTCGACCCCTCTGCCTCGACCCCTCTGCCTCGACCACTTTGCCTTGACCCTTCTGCCTCGACCCCCTCTGCTACGACCCCTCTGCCTCGACCCCTCTGCAACGACCCCTCTGCCTCGATTCCTCTGCCTAGACCCCTCGGCCTCGATCCCTCTGCCACGAGCCTTCAGCCTTGACCCATCTGCCATGACCCCTCTGCCTCGACCCCTCTGCCACGACCCCTCTGCCTCGACCCCTCTGCCCTGACCCCTCTGCCTCGACCTCTTTGCCTTGACCCTTCTGCCTCGACCCCCTCTGCCACGACCCCTCTTCCTCGAGCCCTCTGCCTCGACCCCTCTGCCACGACCCCTCTGCCTCGACTCCTCTGCCTCGACCCCTCGACCTCGATCCCTCTGCCACGAGTGTTCAGCCTTGACCCCTCTGCCTTGACTCCTCTGCCTTGACCCCTCTGCCTCGACCCCTCTGCCTTGACCCCTCTGCCTTGATCCCTCTGCCACGACCCCTTTGCCTCGACCCCTCTGCCTCGACCCCTTTGCCTTGCCCCTCTGCCTCGACCCCTCTGCCTTGACCCCTCTGCCTCGACCCCTTTGCTACGACCCCTCTGCCTCGACCCCTCATCCACTACCCCTCTGCCTCGACCCCTCTGCATCGACCCTTCTGCCAAAATATCTTTGCCACGACCACTCTGCATCGACCCCTCTTCCTCGGCTCCTCTACCTAGACCCCTCTGCCCCGACACTCTGCCCCTCTGTTTCTGCCACTCTGCCTCGGCCCCTCGGCCTCAACTCCTCTGCCTGGACCCCTCTGACTCGACCCCTCTGCCACGACCTCTCTGCCTCTACCCCTCTGACACGACCCCTCTGCCTCGACCCCTCTGCCTCGACCCCTTTGCCTAGACCCTTCTGCTTCGACCCCGTCTGCCACGACCCTTCTGCCTCGACCCCTCTGCCACGACAGCTCTGCCTCGACCCCTCTGCAACGACCCCTCTGCTTCGACTTCTCTGCCTCGACCCCTCGGCCACGATCCCTCTGCCACGAGCCTTCAGCCTTGACCCCTCTGCCTCGACCCCTCTGCCTTGACCCCCTCTGCCTTGACCCCTCTGCCTCGACCCCTCTGCCTCGACCCCTCTGCCTTGACTCTTCTGCCTGGACCCCTCTGCCTTGACCCCTCTGCCTCGACCCCTTTGCCACGACCCCTCTGCCTCGACCCCTCTGCCACTACCTCTCTGCCTCGACCTCTCTGCATCGACCCCTTTGCCACGACCCTTCTGCCACGACCCCTCTGCATCGACCTCTCTGCCTCGGCCCCTCTGCCTAGACCCCTCTGCCCCGACGCCTTTGCCCCTCTGTTTCTGCCCCTCTGCCTCGGCCCCTCTTCCTCGACCCCTCTGCCTCGACTCCTCTGCCTCGACCCCTCTGCCACTACCTCTCTGCCTCGACCCCTCTGCATCGACCCCTCTGCCTCGATCCCTCTTCCTCGACCCGTCTGCCTCGACCTCTCTGCATCGACCCCTTTGCCACGACCCTTATGCCACGACCCCTCTGCATCGACCTCTTTGCCTCGGCCCTTCTGCCTAGACCCCTCTGCCCCGACGCCTCTGCCCCTCTGTTTCTGCCCCTCTGCCTCGGCCCCTCTTCCTCGACCCCTCTGCCTCGACACCTCTGCCTCGACCCTTCGGCCTCGACCCCCCTCTGACACGACCTCTCTGCCTCGACCACTCTGCGTCGACTCCTCTGCCACGACCCCTCTGCCTCGACCCCTCTGCCTCGACCCCTCTGCCTTGATCCCTCTGCCTCGACCCCTCTGCCTCGACCCCTCTGCCTCGACCCCTCTGCCTCGACCTGTCTGCCACGACCCCTCTGTCTTGACCCCTCTGCCTCGACCCCACTGATAAAACCCCTCTTCCAAGACCCCTCTGCCACGACCCCTCTGCCTCGACACCTCATCCACTACCCCTCTGCCTCGACCCCTCTGCATCGACCCCTCTGCCAAAACATCTTTACCACGACCACTCTGCATCGACCCCTCTTACTCGGCTCCTCTACCTAGACCCCTCTGCCCCGACACTCTGCCCCTCTGTTTCTGCCATTCTGCCTCGGCCACTCGGCCTCAACCCTTTCTGCCTCGACCCCTCTGACTCGACCCCTCTGCCACGATCTTTCTGCCTCTACCCCTCTGACACGACCCCTCTGCCTCGACCCCTCTGCCTCGACCCCTCTGCCTTGACCCTTCTGCCTCGACCCATTTGCCTGGACCCCTCTGCCTCGACCCCCTCTGCCACGACTCCCCTGCCTCGACCCCTCTGCCACGACAACTCTGCCTCGACCCCTCTGCAACAACCCCTCTGCCTCGACTCCTCTGCCTCGACCATTCGGCCTCGACCTCTCTGCCACGAGCCTTCAGCCTTGACCCCTCTGCCTCGACCCCTCAGCCTTGACCCCCTCTGCCTCGACCCCTCGGCCTTGACCGCTCCGCCTCGACCCCTCTGCCTTGACCCCCCTGCCTTGATCCCTCTGCCTCGACCCATCTACCTCGACCTCTCTGCCATGACCCCTCAGCCTCGACCCCTCGGCCTCGACCCCTCTGATAAAACCCCTCTGACAAGACCCCTCTGACAAGACCCCTCTGCCAAAACCCCTCTGCCAAGACCCCTCTGCCACGACCCATCTGCCACGACCCCTCTGCCTGGACACCTCTGCCTCAACCCCTCTGCCTCAACCACTCTGCCTCGACCCCTCTGCCTCGACCCCTCTGCTTCGACCTCTCTGCCTCGACCCCTCTGCTACGACTCCTCTGCCACGACCCCTCTGCCTCGATCTCTCTGCCTTGTTCCCTCTGCCTCGATCTCTCTGCCTTGTTCCCTCTGCCTCGACCCCTTTGCCTTGACCCTTCTGCATCGACCCCCTCTGCCACGACCCCTCTTCCTCGACCCCTCTGCCACGACCACTCTGCCTCGACCCCTCTGCCACGCCCCCTCTGCCTCGACTCCTCTGCCTCGACCCCTCGACCTCGATCCCTCTGCCACGAGCCTTCAGCCTTGTCCCCTCTGCCTCGACTCCTCTGCCTTGACCTCTCTGCCTTGACCCCACTTCCTCGACCCCTCTGCCACGACCCCTTTGCCTCGACCCCTCTGCCTTGCCCCTCTGCCTCGAACCCTCGGCCTCAACTCCTCTGCCTCGACCCCTCTGACTCGACCTCTCTGCCACGACCTCTCTGCCTCTACCCCTCTGACACGACCCCTCTGCCTCGACCCCTCTGCCTCGACCCCTTTGCCTAGACCCTTCTGCTTCGACCCCGTCTGCCACGACCCTTCTGCCTCGACCCCACTGCCACGACAGCTCTGCCTCGAGCCCTCTGCAACGACCCCTCTGCCTCGACATCTGCCTCGACCCCTCGGCCACGATCCCTCTGCCACGAGCCTTCAGCCTTGACCCCTCTGCCTCGACCCCTCTGCCTTGACCCCCTCTGCCTTGACCCCTCTGCCTCGACCCCTCTGCCTCGACCCCTCTGCCTTGACTCTTCTGCCTGGACCCCTCTGCCTTGACCCCTCTGCCTCGACCCCTTTGCCACGACCCCTCTGCCTCGACCCCTCTGCCACTACCTCTCTGCCTCGACCTCTCTGCATCGACCTCTTTGCCACGACCCTTCTGCCACGACCCCTCTGCATCGACCTCTCTGCCTCGGCCCCTCTGCCTAGACCCCTCTGCCCCGACGCCTTTGCCCCTCTGTTTCTGCCCCTCTGCCTCGGCCCCTCTTCCTCGACCCCTCTGCCTCGACTCCTCTGCCTCGACCCCTCTGCCACTACCTCTCTGCCTCGACCCCTCTGCATCGACCCCTCTGCCTCGATCCCTCTTCCTCGACCCGTCTGCCTCGACCTCTCTGCATCGACCCCTTTGCCACGACCCTTATGCCACGACCCCTCTGCATCGACCTCTTTGCCTCGGCCCTTCTGCCTAGACCCCTCTGCCCCGACGCCTCTGCCCCTCTGTTTCTGCCCCTCTGCCTCGGCCCCTCTTCCTCGACCCCTCTGCCTCGACACCTCTGCCTCGACCCTTCGGCCTCGACCCCCCTCTGACACGACCTCTCTGCCTCGACCACTCTGCGTCGACTCCTCTGCCACGACCCCTCGGCCTCGACCCCTCTGCCTCGACCCCTCTGCCTTGATCCCTCTGCCTCGACCCCTCTGCCTCGACCCCTCTGCCTCGACCCCTCTGCCTCGACCTGTCTGCCACGACCCCTCTGCCTTGACCCCTCTGCCTCGACCCCACTGATAAAACCCCTCTTCCAAGACCCCTCTGCCTCGACCCCTCTGCCAAAACCTCTCTGCCAAGACCCCTCTGCCACGACCCCTCTGCCACGACCCCTCTGCCTCGACACCTCTGCCTCAACCCCTCTGCCTCAACCCCTCTGCCTCAACCCCTCTGCCTCGACCCCTCTGCCTCGACCTCTCTGCCACGACCCCTCTGCCTCGACCCCTCTGCTACGACTCCTCTACCACGACCCCTCTGCCTCGACCCCTCTGCCTCGACCCCTCTGCCTTGACCCCTCTGCCTCGACCCTATTGCCTTGACCCTTCTGCCTCGACCCCCTCTGCCACGACCCCTCTGCCTCGACCCCTCTGCCACTACCTCTCTGCCTCGACCTCTCTGCATCGACCCCTTTGCCACGACCCTTCTGCCACGACCCCTCTGCATCGACCTCTCTGCCTCGGCCCCTCTGCCTAGACCCCTCTGCCCCGACGCCTTTGCCCCTCTGTTTCTGCCCCTCTGCCTCGGCCCCTCTTCCTCGACCCCTCTGCCTCGACTCCTCTGCCTCGACCCCTCTGCCACTACCTCTCTGCCTCGACCCCTCTGCATCGACCCCTCTGCCTCGATCCCTCTTCCTCGACCCGTCTGCCTCGACCTCTCTGCATCGACCCCTTTGCCACGACCCTTATGCCACGACCCCTCTGCATCGACCTCTTTGCCTCGGCCCTTCTGCCTAGACCCCTCTGCCCCGACGCCTCTGCCCCTCTGTTTCTGCCCCTCTGCCGCGGCCCCTCTTCCTCGACCCCTCTGCCTCGACACCTCTGCCTCGACCCTTCGGCCTCGACCCCCCTCTGACACGACCTCTCTGCCTCGACCACTCTGCGTCGACTCCTCTGCCACGACCCCTCGGCCTCGACCCCTCTGCCTCGACCCCTCTGCTTTGATCCCTCTGCCTCGACCCCTCTGCCTCGACCCCTCTGCCTCGACCTGTCTGCCACGACCCCTCTGCCTTGACCCCTCTGCCTCGACCCCACTGATAAAACCCCTCTTCCAAGACCCCTCTGCCACGACCCCTCTGCCTCGACACCTCATCCACTACCCCTCTGCCTCGACCCCTCTGCATCGACCCCTCTGCCAAAACATCTTTACCACGACCACTCTGCATCGACCCCTCTTACTCGGCTCCTCTACCTAGACCCCTCTGCCCCGACACTCTGCCCCTCTGTTTCTGCCATTCTGCCTCGGCCACTCGGCCTCAACCCTTTCTGCCTCGACCCCTCTGACTCGACCCCTCTGCCACGATCTTTCTGCCTCTACCCCTCTGACACGACCCCTCTGCCTCGACCCCTCTGCCTCGACCCCTCTGCCTTGACCCTTCTGCCTCGACCCATTTGCCTTGACCCCTCTGCCTCGACCCCCTCTGCCACGACTCCCCTGCCTCGACCCCTCTGCCACGACTACTCTGCCTCGACCCCTCTGCAACAACCCCTCTGCCTCGACTCCTCTGCCTCGACCATTCGGCCTCGACCTCTCTGCCACGAGCCTTCAGCCTTGACCCCCCTGCCTCGACCCCTCAGCCTTGACCCCCTCTGCCTCGACCCCTCGGCCTTGACCGCTCCGCCTCGACCCCTCTGCCTTGACCCCCCTGCCTTGATCCTCTGCCTCGACCCATCTACCTCGACCTCTCTGCCATGACCCCTCAGCCTCGACCCCTCGGCCTCGACCCATCTACCTCGACCTCTCTGCCATGACCCCTCAGCCTCGACCCCTCGGCCTCGACCCCTCTGATAAAACCCCTCTGACAAGACCCCTCTGACAAGACCCCTCTGCCAAAACCCCTCTGCCAAGACCCCTCTGCCACGACCCATCTGCCACGACCCCTCTGCCTGGACACCTCTGCCTCAACCACTCTGCCTCAACCACTCTGCCTCGACCCCTCTGCCTCGACCCCTCTGCTTCGACCTCTCTGCCTCGACCCCTCTGCTACGACTCCTCTGCCACGACCCCTCTGCCTCGATCTCTCTGCCTTGTTCCCTCTGCCTCGATCTCTCTGCCTTGTTCCCTCTGCCTCGACCCCTTTGCCTTGACCCTTCTGCATCGACCCCCTCTGCCACGACCCCTCTTCCTCGACCCCTCTGCCACGACCACTCTGCCTCGACCCCTCTGCCACGCCCCCTCTGCCTCGACTCCTCTGCCTCGACCCCTCGACCTCGATCCCTCTGCCACGAGCCTTCAGCCTTGTCCCCTCTGCCTCGACTCCTCTGCCTTGACCTCTCTGCCTTGACCCCACTTCCTCGACCCCTCTGCCACGACCCCTTTGCCTCGACCCCTCTGCCTTGCCCCTCTGCCTCGAACCCTCGGCCTCAACTCCTCTGCCTCGACCCCTCTGACTCGACCCCTCTGCCACGACCTCTCTGCCTCTACCCCTCTGACACGACCCCTCTGCCTCGACCCCTCTGCCTCGACCCCTTTGCCTAGACCCTTCTGCTTCGACCCCGTCTGCCACGACCCTTCTGCCTCGACCCCTCTGCCACGACAGCTCTGCCTCGAGCCCTCTGCAACGACCCCTCTGCCTCGACTTCTCTGCCTCGACCCCTCGGCAACGATCCCTCTGCCACGAGCCTTCAGCCTTGACCCCTCTGCCTCGACCCCTCTGCCTTGACCCCCTCTGCCTTGACCCCTCTGCCTCGACCCCTCTGCCTCGACCCCTCTGCCTTGACTCTTCTGCCTGGACCCCTCTGCCTTGACCCCTCTGCCTCGACCCCTTTGCCACGACCCCTCTGCCTCGACCCCTCTGCCACTACCTCTCTGCCTCGACCTCTCTGCATCGACCTCTTTGCCACGACCCTTCTGCCACGACCCCTCTGCATCGACCTCTCTGCCTCGGCCCCTCTGCCTAGACCCCTCTGCCCCGACGCCTTTGCCCCTCTGTTCCTGCCCCTCTGCCTCGGCCCCTCTTCCTCGACCCCTCTGCCTCGACTCCTCTGCCTCGACCCCTCTGCCACTACCTCTCTGCCTCGACCCCTCTGCATCGACCCCTTTGCCACGACCCTTATGCCACGACCCCTCTGCATCGACCTCTTTGCCTCGGCCCTTCTGCCTAGACCCCTCTGCCCCGACGCCTCTGCCCCTCTGTTTCTGCCCCTCTGACTCGGCCCCTCTTCCTCGACCCCTCTGCCTCGACACCTCTGCCTCGACCCTTTGGCCTCGACCCCCCACTGACACGACCTCTCTGCCTCGACCACTCTGCGTCGACTCCTCTGCCACGACCCCTCGGCCTCGACCCCTCTGCCTCGACCCCTCTGCCTTGATCCCTCTGCCTCGACCCCTCTGCCTCGACCCCTCTGCCTCGACCCCTCTGCCTCGACCTGTCTGCCACGACCCCTCTGCCTTGACCCCTCTGCCTCGACCCCACTGATAAAACCCCTCTTCCAAGACCCCTCTGCCTCGACCCCTCTGCCAAAACCCCTCTGCCAAGACCCCTCTGCTACGACCCCTCTGCCACGACCCCTCTGCCTCGACACCTCTGCCTCAACCCCTCTGTCTCAACCCCTCTGCCTCAACCCCTCTGCCTCGACCCCTCTGCCTCAACCTCTCTGCCACGACCCCTCTGCCTCGACCCCTCTGCTACGACTCCTCTACCACGACCCCTCTGCCTCGACCCCTCTGCCTCGACCCCTCTGCCTTGACCCCTCTGCCTCGACCCTATTGCCTTGACCCTTCTGCCTCGACCCCCTCTGCCACGACCCCTCTGCCTCGACCCCTCTGCCACGACCACTCTGCCTCGACCCCTCTGAAACGACTCCTCTGCCTCGACTTCTCTGCCTCGGCCCCTCGACCTCGATCCCTCTGCCACGAGCCTTCAGCCTTGAACCCTCTGCCTCAACTCCTCTGCCTTGACCCCATCTGCCTCGACCACTCTGCCTCGACCCCTCTGCCTTGCCCATCTGCCTCGACCCCTCTGCCTTGACCCCTGTGCCTCGACCCCTTTGCCACGACCCCTCTGCCTCGACACCTCATCCACTACCCCTCTGCCTCGACCCCTCTGCATCGACCCCTCTGCCAAAACATCTTTACCACGACCACTCTGCATCGACCCCTCTTACTCGGCTCCTCTACCTAGACCCCTCTGCCCCGACACTCTGCCCCTCTGTTTCTGCCATTCTGCCTCGGCCACTCGGCCTCAACCCTTTCTGCCTCGACCCCTCTGACTCGACCCCTCTGCCACGATCTTTCTGCCTCTACCCCTCTGACACGACCCCTCTGCCTCGACCCCTCTGCCTCGACCCCTCTGCCTTGACCCTTCTGCCTCGACCCATTTGCCTTGACCCCTCTGCCTCGACCCCCTCTGCCACGACTCCCCTGCCTCGACCCCTCTGCCACGACTACTCTGCCTCGACCCCTCTGCAACAACCCCTCTGCCTCGACTCCTCTGCCTCGACCATTCGGCCTCGACCTCTCTGCCACGAGCCTTCAGCCTTGACCCCTCTGCCTCGACCCCTCAGCCTTGACCCCCTCTGCCTCGACGCCTCGGCCTTGACCCCTCCGCCTCGACCCCTCTGCCTTGACCCCCCTGCCTTGATCCCTCTGCCTCGACCCATCTACCTCGACCTCTCTGCCATGACCCCTCAGCCTCGACCCCTCGGCCTCGACCCCTCTGATAAAACCCCTCTGACAAGACCCCTCTGACAAGACCCCTCTGCCAAAACCCCTCTGCCAAGACCCCTCTGCCACGACCCATCTGCCACGACCCCTCTGCCTGGACACCTCTGCCTCAACCCCTCTGCCTCAACCACTCTGCCTCGACCCCTCTGCCTCGACCCCTCTGCTTCGACCTCTCTGCCTCGACCCCTCTGCTACGACTCCTCTGCCACGACCCCTCTGCCTCGATCTCTCTGCCTTGTTCCCTCTGCCTCGACCCCTTTGCCTTGACCCTTCTGCATCGACCCCCTCTGCCACGACCCCTCTTCCTCGACCCCTCTGCCACGACCACTCTGCCTCGACCCCTCTGCCACGCCCCCTCTGCCTCGACTCCTCTGCCTCGACCCCTCGACCTCGATCCCTCTGCCACGAGCCTTCAGCCTTGTCCCCTCTGCCTCGACTCCTCTGCCTTGACCTCTCTGCCTTGACCCCACTTCCTCGACCCCTCTGCCACGACCCCTTTGCCTCGACCCCTCTGCCTTGCCCCTCTGCCTCGAACCCTCTGCCTTGACCCCTCTGCCTCGACCCCTTTGCCACGACCCCTCTGCCTCGACCCCTCATCCACTACCCATCTGCCTCGACCCCTCTGCCACGACCCCTCAGCCTCGACCCCTCTGGCACGACCCCTCTGCCTCGACCCCTTTGCTACGACTCCTCTGCCACGACCCCTCTGCCTCGACCCCTCTGCCCTGACCCCTCTGCCTCGACTCCTCTGCCTCGACCCCTCGACCTCGATCCCTCTGCCACGTGCGTTCAGCCTTGACCCCTCTGCCTCGACTCCTCTGCCTTGACCCCTCTGCCTCGACCCCTCTGCCTTGACCCCTCTGCCTTGATCCCTCTGCCACGACGCCTTTGCCTTGACCCTTCTGCCTCGACCCCCTCTGCCACGACCCCTCTTCCTCGACCCCTCTGCCTCGACCCCTCTGCCACGACCCCTCTGCCTCGACTCCTCTGCCTCGACCCCTCGACCTCGATCCCTCTTCCACGAGCGTTCAGCCTTGACCCCTCTGCCTCGACTCCTCTGCCTTGACCCCATTGCCTCGACCCCTCTGCCTTGACCCCTCTGCCTTGATCCCTCTACCTCGACCCCTTTGCCTCGACCCCTCTGCCACGACCCCTTTGCCTTGCCCCTCTGCCTCGACCCCTCTGCCTTGACCCCTCTGCCTCGACCCCTTTGCTACGACCCCTCTGCCTCGACCCCTCATCCACTACCCCTCTTCCTCGACCCCTCTGCATCGACCCTTCTGCCAAAACATCTTTGCCACGACCACTCTGCATCGACCCCTCTTCCTCGGCTCCTCTACCTAGACCCCTCTGCCCCGACACTCTGCCCCTCTGTTTCTGCCACTCTGCCTCGGCCCCTCGGCCTCAACTCCTCTGCCTCGACCCCTCTGACTCGACCCCTCTGCCACGACCTCTCTGCCTCTACCCCTCTGACACGACCCCTCTGCCTCGACCCCTCTGCCTCGACCCTTCTGCCTTGACCCCTCTGCCTCGACCCCTTTGCCTAGACCCTTCTGCCTCGACCCCGTCTGCCACGACCCTTCGGCCTCGACCCCTCTGCCACGACAGCTCTGCCTCGACCCCTCTGCAACGACCCCTCTGCCTCGACTTCTCTGCGTCGACCCCTCGGCCACGATCCCTCTGCCACGAGCCTTCAGCCTTGACCCCTCTGCCTCGACACCTCTGCCTTGACCCCCTCTGCCTTGACCCCTCTGCCTCGACCCCTCTGCCTCGACCCCTCTGCCTTGACTCTTCTGCCTGGACCCCTCTGCCTTGAACCCTCTGCCTCGACTCCTTTGCCACGACCCCTCTGCCTCGACCCCTCTGCCACTACCTCTGCCTCGACCCCTCTGCATCGACCCCTCTGCCTCGATCCCTCTTCCTCGACCCGTCTGCCTCGACCTCTCTGCATCGACCCCTTTGCCACGACCCTTCTGCCACGACCCCTCTGCATCGACCTCTCTGCCTCGGCCCCTCTGCCTAGACCCCTCTGCCCCGACGCCTCTGCCCCTCTGTTTCTGCCCCTCTGCCTCGGCCCCTCTTCCTCGAACCCTCTGCCTCGACACCTCTGCCTCGACCCTTCGGCCTCGACCCCCCTCTGACACGACCTCTCTGCCTCGACCACTCTGCGTCGACTCCTCTGCCACGACCCCTCGGCTTCGATCCCTGTGCCACGCCCCTTCAGCCTTGACCCCTTTGCCTCGACCACTCTGCCTTGACCCCTCTGCCTCGACCCCTCTTCCTTGACCCCTCTGCCTTGATCCCTCTGCCTCGACCCCTCTGCCTCGACCACTCTGCCTCGACCCCTCTGCCTCAACCTGTCTGCCACGATCCCTCTGCCTCGACCCCTCTGCCTCGACCCCACTGATAAAACCCCTCTTCCAAGACCCCTCTGCCTCGACCCCTCTGCCAAAACCCCTCTGCCAAGACCCCTCTGCCACGACCTCTCTGCCACGACCCCTCTGCCTCGACACCTCTGCCTCAACCCCTCTGCCTCAACCCCTCTGCCTCGACCCCACTGCCTCGACCCCTCTGCCTCGACCTCTCTGCTACGACCCCTCTGCCTCGACCCCTCTGCTACGACTCCTCTGCCACGACCCCTCTGCCTCGACCCCTCTGCCTCGACCCCTCTGCCTTGACCCCTCTGCCTCGACCCTATTGCCTTGACCCTTGTGCCTCGACCCCTTTGCCACGACCCCTCTGCCTCGACCCCTCATCCACTACCCATCTGCCTCGACCCCTCTGCCACGACCCCTCTGCCTCGACCCCTCTGGCACGACCCCTCTGCATCGACCCCTTTGCTACGACTCCTCTGCCACGACCCCTCTGCCTCGACCCCTCTGCCCTGACCCCTCTGCCTCGACTCCTCTGCCTCGACCCCTCAACCTCGATCCCTCTGCCACGAGCGTTCAGCCTTGACCCCTCTGCCTCGACTCCTCTGCCTTGACCCCTCTGCCTCGACCCCTCTGCCTTGACCCCTCTGCCTTGATCCCTCTGCCACGACCCCTTTGCCTTGACCCTTCTGCCTCGACCCCCTCTGCCCCGACCCCTCTTCCTCGACCCCTCTGCCTCGACCCCTCTGCCACGACCCCTCTGCCTCGACTCCTCTGCCTCGACCCCTCGACCTCGATCCCTCTTCCACGAGCGTTCAGCCTTGACCCCTCTGCCTCGACTCCTCTGCCTTGACCCCATTGCCTCGACCCCTCTGCCTTGACCCCTCTGCCTTGATCCCTCTACCTCGACCCCTTTGCCTCGACCCCTCTGCCTCGACCCCTTTGCCTTGCCCCTCTGCCTCGACCCCTCTGCCTTGACCCCTCTGCCTCGACCCCTTTGCTACGACCCCTCTGCCTCGACCTCTCATCCACTACCCCTCTTCCTCGACCCCTCTGCATCGACCCTTCTGCCAAAACATCTTTGCCACGACCACTCTGCATCGACCCCTCTTCCTCGGCTCCTCTACCTAGACCCCTCTGCCCCGACACTCTGCCCCTCTGTTTCTGCCACTCTGCCTCGGCCCCTCGGCCTCAACTCCTCTGCCTCGACCCCTCTGACTCGACCCCTCTGCCACGACCTCTCTGCCTCTACCCCTCTGACACGACCCCTCTGCCTCGACCCCTCTGCCTCGACCCTTCTGCCTTGACCCCTCTGCCTCGACCCCTTTGCCTAGACCCTTCTGCCTC
Organism: Procambarus clarkii; assembly: GCF_040958095.1. NCBI lineage: Eukaryota > Metazoa > Arthropoda > Malacostraca > Decapoda > Cambaridae > Procambarus > Procambarus clarkii. Next base: position 21,190,796 of record NC_091166.1, on the reverse strand, counting down.
GACCCCGTCTGCCACGACCCTTCGGCCTCGACCCCTCTGCCACGACAGCTCTGCCTCGACCCCTCTGCAACGACCCCTCTGCCTCGACTTCTCTGCGTCGACCCCTCGGCCACGATCCCTCTGCCACGAGCCTTCAGCCTTGACCCCTCTGCCTCGACACCTCTGCCTTGACCCCCTCTGCCTTGACCCCTCTGCCTCGACCCCTCTGCCTCGACCCCTCTGCCTTGACTCTTCTGCCTGGACCCCTCTGCCTTGAACCCTCTGCCTCGACTCCTTTGCCACGACCCCTCTGCCTCGACCCCTCTGCCACTACCTCTCTGCCTCGACCCCTCTGCATCGACCCCTCTGCCTCGATCCCTCTTCCTCGACCTGTCTGCCTCGACCTCTCTGCATCGACCCCTTTGCCACGACCCTTCTGCCACGACCCCTCTGCATCGACCTCTCTGCCTCGGCCCCTCTGCCTAGACCCCTCTGCCCCGACGCCTCTGCCCCTCTGTTTCTGCCCCTCTGCCTCGGCCCCTCTTCCTCGACCCCTCTGCCTCGACACCTCTGCCTCGACCCTTCGGCCTCGACCCCCCTCTGACACGACCTCTCTGCCTCGACCACTCTGCGTCGACTCCTCTGCCACGACCCCTCGGCTTCGATCCCTGTGCCACGCCCCTTCAGCCTTGACCCCTTTGCCTCGACCCCTCTGCCTTGACCCCTCTGCCTCGACCCCTCTTCCTTGACCCCTCTGCCTTGATCCCTCTGCCTCGACCCCTCTGCCTCGACCACTCTGTCTCGACCCCTCTGCCTCAACCTGTCTGCCACGATCCCTCTGCCTCGACCCCACTGATAAAACCCCTCTTCCAAGACCCCTCTGCCTCGACCCCTCTGCCAAAACCCCTCTGCCAAGACCCCTCTGTCACGACCTCTCTGCCACGACCCCTCTGCCTCGACACCTCTGCCTCAACCCCTCTGCCTCAACCCCTCTGCCTCGACCCCACTGCCTCGACCCCTCTGCCTCGACCTCTCTGCTACGACCCCTCTGCCTCGACCCCTCTGCTACGACTCCTCTGCCACGACCCCTCTGCCTCGACCCCTCTGCCTCGACCCATCTGCCTTGACCCCTCTGCCTCGACCCTATTGCCTTGACCCTTGTGCCTCGACCCCCTCTGCCACGACCCCTCTGCCTCGACCCCTCTGCCACGACCACTCTGCCTCGACCCCTCTGAAACGACTCCTCTGCCTCAACTTCTCTGCCTCGACCCCTCGACCTCGATCCCTCTGCCACGAGCCTTCAGCCTTGAACCCTCTGCCTCGACTCCTCTGCCTTGACCCCCTCTCCCTCGACCCGTCTGCCTCGACCCCTCTGCCTTGCCCATCTGCCTCGACCCCTCTGTCTTGACCCCTCTGCCTCAACCCCTTTGCCACGACCCCTCTGCCTCGACACCTCATCCACTACCCCTCTGCCTCGACCCCTCTGCATCGACCCCTCTGCCAAAACATCTTTGCCACGACCACTCTGCATCGACCCCTCTTACTCGGCTCCTCTACCTAGACCCCTCTGCCCCGACACTCTGCCCCTCTGATTCTGCCACTCTGCCTCGGCCCCTCGGCCTCAACCCCTCTGCCTCGACCCCTCTGACTCGACCCCTCTGCCACGATCTCTCTGCCTCTACCCCTCTGACACGACCCCTCTGCCTCGACCCCTCTGCCTCGACCCCTCTGCCTTGACCCTTCTGACTCGACCCCTCTGCCACGATCTCTCTGCCTCTACCCCTCTGCCACGATCTCTCTGCCTCTACCCCTCTGCCACGACTACTCTGCCTCGACCCCTCTGCAACAACCCCTCTGCCTCGTCTCCTCTGCCTCGAACACTCGGTTTCGACCTCTCTGCCACGAGCCTTCAGCCTTGACCCCTCTGCCTCGACCCCTCATCCTTGACCCCTCTGCCTCGACCCCTCGGCCTTGACCCCTCCGCCTCGACCCCTCTGCCTTGACCCCTCTGCCTTGATCCCTCTGCCTCGACCCATCTGCCTCGACCTCTCTGCCACGACCCCTCAGCCTCGACCCCTCGGCCTCGACCCCTCTGATAAAAGCCCTCTGACAAGACCCCTCTGCCTCGACCCCTCTGCCAAAACCCCTCTGCCAAGACCCCTCTGCCACGACCCATCTGCCACGACCCCTCTGCCTGGACACCTCTGCCTCAACCCCTCTGCCTCAACCACTCTGCCTCGACCCCTCTGCCTCGACCCCTCTGCTTCGACCTCTCTGCCTCGACCCCTCTGGTACGACTCCTCTGCCACGACCCCTCTGCCTCGACCCCTCTGCCTTGTTCCCTCTGCCTCGACCCCTTTGCCTTGACCATTCTGCATCGACCCCCTCTGCCACGACCCCTCTTCCTCGACCCCTCTGCCTCGACCACTCTGCCTCGACCCCTCTGCCACGACCCCTCTGCCTCGACTCCTCTGCCTCGACCCCTCGACCTCGATCCCTCTGCCACGAGCCTTCAGCCTTGTCCCCTCTGCCTCGACTCCTCTGCCTTGACCCCTCTTCCTTGACCCCACTTCCTCGACCCCTCTGCCACGACCCCTTTGCCTCGACCCCTCTGCCTCGACCCCTTTGCCTTGCCCGTCTGCCTCGAACCCTCTGCCTTGACCCCACTGCCTCGACCCCTTTGCCACGACCCCTCTGCCTCGACCCCTCATCCACTACCCCTCTGCCTCGACCCCTCTGCCACGACCCCTTTGTTTCGACCCCTCTGCCTCGACCCCTCTGCCTTGCCCCTCTGCCTCGAACCCTCTGCCTTGACCCCTATGCCTCGACCCCTTTGCCACGACCCCTCTGCCTCGACCCCTCATCCACTACCCCTCTGCCTCGACCTCTCTGATTCGACCCCTCTGCCACGACCTCTCTGCCTCTACCCCGATGGAACGACCCCTCTGCCTCGACCCCTCTGCCTCGACCCCTCAGCCTTGACCCCTCTGCCTCGACCCCTTTTCCTTGACCCTTCTGCCTCGACCCCCTCTGCCACGACCCCTCTGCCTCGACCCCTCTGCCACGACCACTCTGCCTTGACCCCTATGCCTTGACCCTTCTGCCTCGTACCCTCTGCCTTGACCCCTTTGACTCGACGCCTTTGCCACGACCCCTCTGCCTCGACCCCTCTGCCACTACCCCTCTGCCTCGACCCCTCTGCATCGACCCCTCTGCATCGACCCCTCTGCATCGACCCCTCTGCCAAAACATCTTTGCCACGACCCCTCTGCATCGACCCCTCTTCCTCGGCTTCTCTGCCTAGACCCCTCTGCCGCGACACTCTGCCCCTCTGTTTCTGCCCCTCTGCCTCGGCCCCTCGGCCTCGTCCCCTCTGCCTCGACCTCTCTGTTCGACCCCTCTGCCACGACCCCTCTGCCACGACCCCTCTGCCTCGATCCTTATGCCACGATTCTTCAGCCTTGACCCCTCTTCCTCGATACCTCTGCCTTATCCCCTCTGCCTCGACCCCTCTGCCTCGACCCCTCTGCCTCGACCTCTCTGCCTCGACCTCTCTGCCACGACCCCACTGCCTCGACCACTCTGCCACGGCTACTCTGCCACGACCCCTCTGCCTCGACCCCTCTGCCTCGACCCCTCTGCCTTGACCCCTATGCCTCGACCCTTTTACTTTGACCCTCTGCCACGACCCCTCTGCCTCGACCCCTCTGCCTCGACCCGTCTGCCTCGACCCCTCTGCATCGACCCCTCTGCCACGACCCTTCTGCCACGACTCCTCTGCATCGACCTCTCTGCCTCGGCCCCTCTGCCTAGACCCTTCTGCCCCGACGCCCCTGCCCCTCTGTTTCTGCCCCTCTGCCTCGGCCCCTCTTCCTCGACCCCTCTGCCTCGACCCCTCTGCCTTGACCCCTCTGCCTCGACCCTATTGCCTTGACCCTTGTGCCTCGACCCCCTCTGCCACGACCCCTCTGCCTCGACCCCTCTGCCACGACCACTCTGCCTCGACCCCTCTGAAACGACTCCTCTGCCTCAACTTCTCTGCCTCGACCCCTCGACCTCGATCCCTCTGCCACGAGCCTTCAGCCTTGAACCCTCTGCCTCGACTCCTCTGCCTTGACCCCCTCTCCCTCGACCCGTCTGCCTCGACCCCTCTGCCTTGCCCATCTGCCTCGACCCCTCTGTCTTGACCCCTCTGCCTCAACCCCTTTGCCACGACCCCTCTGCCTCGACACCTCATCCACTACCCCTCTGCCTCGACCCCTCTGCATCGACCCCTCTGCCAAAACATCTTTGCCACGACCACTCTGCATCGACCCCTCTTACTCGGCTCCTCTACCTAGACCCCTCTGCCCCGACACTCTGCCCCTCTGATTCTGCCACTCTGCCTCGGCCCCTCGGCCTCAACCCCTCTGCCTCGACCCCTCTGACTCGACCCCTCTGCCACGATCTCTCTGCCTCTACCCCACTGACACGACCCCTCTGCCTCGACCCCTCTGCCTCGACCCCTCTGCCTTGACCCTTCTGACTCGACCCCTCTGCCACGATCTCTCTGCCTCTACCCCTCTGCCACGATCTCTCTGCCTCTACCCCTCTGCCACGACTACTCTGCCTCGACCCCTCTGCAACAACCCCTCTGCCTCGTCTCCTCTGCCTCGAACACTCGGCTTCGACCTCTCTGCCACGTGCCTTCAGCCTTGGCCCCTCTGCCTCGACCCCTCATCCTTGACCCCTCTGCCTCGACCCCTCGGCCTTGACCCCTCCGCCTCGACCCCTCTGCCTTGACCCCTCTGCCTTGATCCCTCTGCCTCGACCCATCTGCCTCGACCTCTCTGCCACGACCCCTCAGCCTCGACCCCTCGGCCTCGACCCCTCTGATAAAAGCCCTCTGACAAGACCCCTCTGCCTCGACCCCTCTGCCAAAACCCCTCTGCCAAGACCCCTCTGCCACGACCCATCTGCCACGACCCCTCTGCCTGGACACCTCTGCCTCAACCCCTCTGCCTCAACCACTCTGCCTCGACCCCTCTGCCTCGACCCCTCTGCTTCGACCTCTCTGCCTCGACCCCTCTGGTACGACTCCTCTGCCACGACCCCTCTGCCTCGACCCCTCTGCCTTGTTCCCTCTGCCTCGACCCCTTTGCCTTGACCATTCTGCATCGACCCCCTCTGCCACGACCCCTCTTCCTCGACCCCTCTGCCTCGACCACTCTGCCTCGACCCCTCTGCCACGACCCCTCTGCCTCGACTCCTCTGCCTCGACCCCTCGACCTCGATCCCTCTGCCACGAGCCTTCAGCCTTGTCCCCTCTGCCTCGACTCCTCTGCCTTGACCCCTCTTCCTTGACCCCACTTCCTCGACCCCTCTGCCACGACCCCTTTGCCTCGACCCCTCTGCCTCGACCCCTTTGCCTTGCCCGTCTGCCTCGAACCCTCTGCCTTGACCCCACTGCCTCGACCCCTTTGCCACGACCCCTCTGCCTCGACCCCTCATCCACTACCCCTCTGCCTCGACCCCTCTGCCACGACCCCTTTGTTTCGACCCCTCTGCCTCGACCCCTCTGCCTTGCCCCTCTGCCTCGAACCCTCTGCCTTGACCCCTATGCCTCGACCCCTTTGCCACGACCCCTCTGCCTCGACCCCTCATCCACTACCCCTCTGCCTCGACCTCTCTGATTCGACCCCTCTGCCACGACCTCTCTGCCTCTACCCCGATGGAACGACCCCTCTGCCTCGACCCCTCTGCCTCGACCCCTCAGCCTTGACCCCTCTGCCTCGACCCCTTTTCCTTGACCCTTCTGCCTCGACCCCCTCTGCCACGACCCCTCTGCCTCGACCCCTCTGCCACGACCACTCTGCCTTGACCCCTATGCCTTGACCCTTCTGCCTCGTACCCTCTGCCTTGACCCCTTTGACTCGACGCCTTTGCCACGACCCCTCTGCCTCGACCCCTCTGCCACTACCCCTCTGCCTCGACCCCTCTGCATCGACCCCTCTGCATCGACCCCTCTGCATCGACCCCTCTGCCAAAACATCTTTGCCACGACCCCTCTGCATCGACCCCTCTTCCTCGGCTCCTCTGCCTAGACCCCTCTGCCGCGACACTCTGCCCCTCTGTTTCTGCCCCTCTGCCTCGGCCCCTCGGCCTCGTCCCCTCTGCCTCGACCTCTCTGTTCGACCCCTCTGCCACGACCCCTCTGCCACGACCCCTCTGCCTCGATCCTTATGCCACGATTCTTCAGCCTTGACCCCTCTTCCTCGATACCTCTGCCTTATCCCCTCTGCCTCGACCCCTCTGCCTCGACCCCTCTGCCTCGACCTCTCTGCCTCGACCTCTCTGCCACGACCCCACTGCCTCGACCACTCTGCCACGGCTACTCTGCCACGACCCCTCTGCCTCGACCCCTCTGCCTCGACCCCTCTGCCTTGACCCCTATGCCTCGACCCTTTTACTTTGACCCTCTGCCACGACCCCTCTGCCTCGACCCCTCTGCCTCGACCCGTCTGCCTCGACCCCTCTGCATCGACCCCTCTGCCACGACCCTTCTGCCACGACTCCTCTGCATCGACCTCTCTGCCTCGGCCCCTCTGCCTAGACCCTTCTGCCCCGACGCCCCTGCCCCTCTGTTTCTGCCCCTCTGCCTCGGCCCCTCTTCCTCGACCCCTCTGCCTCGACCTCTCTGCCTCGACCCCTCGGCCTCGACCTCCCCTGAAACGACCCCTCTGCCTCGACCCCTCTGCCTCGACCACTCTGCCTCGACCCCTCTGCCACGACCCCTCTGCCTCAACTCCTCTGCCTCGACCACTCGGCCTCGATCCCTCTGACACGACCCTTCAGCCTTGACCCCTTTGCTTCGACCCCTCTGCCTTGACCCCTCAGCCTCGACCCCTCCGGCTCGACCTCTCTGCATTGATCCCTCTGCCTTGACCCCTCTGCCACGACCCCTCTGCCTCGACCCCTCTGCCTCGATCTCTCTGCCACGACCCCTCTGCCTCGACACCTCTGCCTCGACCCCTCTGATAAAACCCCTCTGCCAAGAACCCTCTGCCTCGACTCCTCTTCCAAGACCCCTTTGCCACGACCCCTCTGCCACGAACCCTCTGCCTCGACACCTCTGCCTCAACCCCTCTGCCTCAACCCCTCTGCCTCGACCCCTCTGCTACGACTCCTCTGCCAGGACCCCTCTGCCTCGACCCCTCTGCCTTGACCCCTCTGCCTCGACCCCTTTGCCACGACCCCTCTGCCTCGACCCCTCATCCACTACCCCTCTGCCTCGACCCCACTGCATCGACCCCTCTGCCAAAACATCTTTGCCACGACCACTCTGCATCGACCCCTCTTCCTCGGCTCCTCTGCCTAGACCCCTCTGCATCGACACTCTGCCCCTCTGTTTCTGAAACTCTGCCTCGGCCCCTCGGCCTCAACCCCTCTGCCTCGACCCTTCTGACTCGACCCCTCTGCCACGACCTCTCGCCTCTACCCCTCTGACACGACCCCTCTGCCTCGACCCCTCTGCCTCAACCCCTCTGTTTTGACCCCTTTGCCTCGACCCCTTTGCCTTGACCATTCTGCTTCGACTCCCTCTACCACGACCCCTCGGATTGACCTCTCTGCCACGACCACTCTGCCTCGACCCCTCTGCCACGACCCCTCTGATTCGACTCCTCTGCCTCGACCCCTCGACCTCGATCCCTCTGCCACGAGCCTTCAGCCTTGACCCCTCTGCCTCGACTCCTCTGCCTTGACCTCCTCTGCCTCGACCCCTCTGCCTTGACCCCTCTGCCTTGACCCCTCTTCCTCGACCCCTCTGCCACGGTACCTTTGCCTTGCCCCTCTGCCTCGACCCCTCTGGATCGACCCCTCTGCCTCGACCCCTCATCCACTACCCCTCTGCCTCGACCCCCTCTGCATCGACCCCTCTGCCAAAACATCTTTGCCACGACCACTCTGCATCGACCCCTCTTCCTCGGCTCCTCTGCCTAGACCCCTCTGCATCGACACTCTGCCCCTCTGTTCTGCCACTCTGCCTCGGCCCCTCGGCCGTAACCCCTCTGCCTCGACCCTTCTGACTCTACCCCTCTGACACGACCCCTCTGTCTCGACTCCTCTGCCTCGACCCCTCTGCCTTGACCCCTCTGCCTCGACCCCTTTGCCTTAACCATTCTGCTTCGACCCCCTCTGCCACGACCCCTCTGCCTCGAACCCTCTGCCACGACCACTCTGCCTCGACCCCTCTGCCACGACCCCTCTGCCTCGACTCCACTGCCTCGCCCCATCGACCTCGATCCCTCTGCCACGAGCCTTCAGCCTTGACCCCTCTGCCTCGACTCCTCTGCCTTGACCTCCTCTGCCTCGACCCCTCTGCCTTGACCCCTCTGCCTTGTCCCCTCTTCCTCGACCCCTCTGCCACAACCCCTTTGCCTCGACCTCTCTTCCTCGACCCCTCTGCCTTGCCTCTCTGCCTCGACCCCTCTGCATCGACCCCTCATCCACTACCCCTCTGCCTCGACCCCTCTGCCACGACCCCTTTGTTTCGACCCCTCTGCCTCGACCCCTCTGCCTCGACCCCTCTGCCTTGACTCCTCTGCCTCGACCCCTCTGCCTTGATCCCTCTGCCTCGACCCCTCTGCCTCGATCCTCTGCCTCGACCCCTCTGCCTCGACTTTTCTGCCACGACCCCTCTGCCTCGACCCCTCTGCCTCGAACCCTCTGATAAAACCCCTTTGCCAAGACCCCTCTGCCTCGACCCCTCTGCCTCGACCCCTCTGCCTCGACCTCTCTGCCACGACCCTTCGGCCTCGACCCTTCTGCTACGACTCCTCTGCCACGACCCCTCTGCCTCGACCCCTCTGCCTTGACCCCTCTGCCTCGACCTCTTTGCCTTGACCCTTCTGCCTCGACCCCCTCTGCCACGACCCCTCTTCCTCGACCCCTCTGCCACGACCACTCTGCTTCGACCCCTCTGCCACGACCCCTCTGCCTCGACTCCTCTGCCTCGACCCCTCGACCTCGATCCCACTGTCACGAGCCTTCAGTCTCGACCACTCTGCCTCGACCCCTCTGATAAAACCCCTCTGCCAAGACCCCTCTGCCTCGCCCCCTCTGCCAAAACCCCTCTGCCAAGACCCCTCTGCCACGACCCCTCTTCCACGACCCCTCTGCCTCGACACCTCTGCCTCAACCCCTCTGCCTCAACCCTTCTGCCTCGACCCCTCTGCTACGACTCCTCTGCCACGACCCCTCTGCCTCGACCCCTCTGCCTCGACCCCTCTGCCTAGACCCCTCTGCCTCGACCCCTTTGCCACGACCCCTCTGCCTCGACCCCTCATCCACTACCCCTCTGCCTCGACCCCCTCTGCATCGACCCCTCTGCCAAAACATCTTTGCCACGACCACTCTGCATGGACCCCTCTTCCTCGGCTCCTCTGCCTAGACTCCTCTGCATCGACACTCTGTCCCTCTGTTTCTGCCACTCTGCCTCGGCCCCTCGGCCTCAACTCCTCTGCCTCGACCCCTCTGACTCCACCCCTCTGCCACGACCTCTCGCCTCTACCCTTCTGACACGACCCCTCTGCCTCGACCCGTCTGCCTCCACCCCTCTGCCTTGACCCCTCTGCCTCGACCCCTTTGCCTTGACCCTTCTGCCTCGACCCCTTCTGTCACGACCCCTCTGCCTCGACCCCTCAGCAACGACCCTTCTGCCTCGACTCCTCTGCCTCGACCCCTCGGCCTCGATCCCTCTGCCACGAGCATTCAGCCTTGACCCCTCTACCTCGACCCCTCTGCCTTGACCCCTCTGCCTTGACCCCTCTGCCTCGACCCCTCTGCCACGACCCCTGTGCTTCGACCCCTCTGCCTCGACCCCTCTGCCTTGACCCCTCTGCCTCGACCCCTCTGCCTTGACCCCTCTGCCTTGATCCCTCTGCCTCGGCCCCTCTGCCTCGACCCCTCTGCCTCGACCCCTCTGCCTCGACCTCTCTGCCACGACCCCTCTGCCTCGACCCCTCTGCCTCGAACCCTCTGCCTCGACCTCTCTGCCACGATCCTTCTGCCTCGACCCCTCTGCTACGACTCCTCTGCCACGACCCCTCTGCCTCGACCCCTCTGCCTCGACCCCACTGCACTGACCCCTCTGCCTCGACCTCTTTGCCTTGACCCTTCTGCCTCGACCCCCTCTGCCACTACACCTCTTCCTCGACCCCTCTGCCACGACCACTTTGCCTCGACCCCTCTGCCACGACCCCTCTGCCTCGACTCCTCTACCTCGATCCCTCTGCCACGAGCCTTCAGTCTTGATCCCTCTGCCTCGACTCCTCTGCCTTGACCCCTCTGCCTCGACCCCTCTGCCTTGACCCCTCTGCCTTGACCCCTCTTCCTCGATCCCTCTGCCACGACCCCTTTGCCTCGACCCCTCGGCCTCGAACCCTCTGCCTTGAACCCTCTGCCTCGACCTCTCTGCCTTGAACCCTCTGCCTTGCCACTCTGCCTCGACCCCTCTGCCTTGACCCCTCTGCCTCGACCCCTCTGCCTCGACCCCTCTGCATCGACCCCTCTGCCAAAACATCTTTGCCACGACCCCTCTTCATCGACCCCTCTTCCTCGGCTCCTCTGCCTAGATCCCTCTGCCCCGACACTCTGCCCCTCTGTTTCTGCCACTCTGCCTCGGACCCTCGGCTTCAACCCCTCTGCATCAACCCCTCTGACTCGACCCCTCTGCCACGACCTCTCTGCCACTACCCCTCTGACACGACCCCTCTGCCTCGACCCCTCTGCCTCGACCCCTCTGCCTTGACCCCTCTGCCTCGACCCCTTTGCCTTGACCCTTCTGCCTCGCCCCCCTCTGCTACCACCCTTCTGCCTCGACCCCTCTGCCACGACAACTCTGCCTCGACCCCTCTGCAACGACCCCTCTGCCTCGACTTCTCTGCCTCGACCCCTCGGTCTCGACCCCTCTGCCTTGACCCCTCTGCCTTGACCCCTCTGCCTCGACCTCTCTGCCACGACCCCTCTGCCTCGACCCCTTTGCCTTGACCCTTCTGCCTCGACCCCCTCTGCCACGACCACTCTGCCTCGACCCCTCTGAAACGACCCCTCTGCCTCGACTTCTCTGCCTAGACCCCTCGACCTAGATCCCTCTGCCACGAGCCTTTAGCCTTGACCCCTCTGCCTCGACTCCTCTGCCCTGACCCCCTCTGCCTCGACCCCTCTGCCTTGACCCCTCTGCCTCGACCTCTCTGCATCGACCCCTCAGCCAAAACATCTTTGCCACGACCACTCTGCATCGACCCCTCAGCCAAAACATCTTTGCAACGACCACTCTGCATCGACCCCTCTTCCTCGGCTCCTCTGCCTAGACCCCTCTGCCCCGACACTCTGCCCCTCTGTTTCTGCCACTTTGCCTCGGCCCCTCGGCGTCAACCCCTCTGCCTCGACCCCTCTGACTCGACTCCTCTGCCACGATCTCTCTGCCTCTACCCCTCTGACACGACCCCTCTGCCTTGACCCTTCTGCCTCGACCCCTTTGCCTTGACCCTTCTGCCTCGACCCCCTCTGCCACGACCCCTCTGCCTCGACCCCGCTGCCACGACCACTCTGCCTCGACCCCGCTGCAACAACCCCTCTGCCTCGACGACTCGGCCTCGATCTCTCTGCCACGAGCCTTCAGCCTTGACCCCTCTGCCTCGACCCCTCAGCCATGACCTCTCTGCCTCGACCCCTCTGCCTTGACCCCTCTGCCTCGACCCCTCTGCCTTCACCCCTCTGCCTTGATCTCTCTGCCTCGACCCCTCTGCCTCGACCTCTCTGCCACGACCCATTAGCCTCGACCCTTCGGCCTCGACCCCTCTGATAAAACCCCTCTGCCAAGACCCCTCTGCTTCGACCCCTCTGCCAAAACCCCTCTGCCAAGACCCATCTGCCACGACCCCTCTGCCACGACCCCTCTGCCACGACCCCTCTGCCTGGACATCTCTGCCTCAACCCCTCTGCCTCGACCCCTTTGCCTCGACCCCTCAGACTCGACCCCTCTGCCACGACCTCTCTGCCTCTACCCCGCTGACTCGACCCCTCTGCCTCGACCCCTCTGCCTCGACCCCTCTGCCTTGACCCCTCTGCCTCGATCCCTTTGCCTTGACCCTTCTGCCTCGACCCCCTCTGCCACGACCCCTCTTCCTCGACCCATCTTCGTCGACCCCTCTGCCTTGACCCCTATGCCTCGACCCCTTTGCCTTGACCCATCTGCCTCGACCCCCTCTGTCACGACCCCTCTGCCTCGATCCCTCTGCATCGACCCCCTATGCCACGACCCTTCTGCCAAGACCCCTCTGCATCGACCTCTCTGCCTCGGCCCCTCTGCCTAGACCCGTCTGCCCCGACGCCTCTGCCCCTCTGTTTCTGCCCCTCTGCCTCGGCCCCTCTTCCTCGACCCCTCTTCCTCGACCCCTCTGCATTGACCCCTCGGCCTCGACCCCCGTCTGACACGCCTCCTCTGCCTCGAGGCCTCTGCCTCGACCCCTCGGCCTCTATCCCTCTGCCACGACAATTCAGCCTTGACTACTTTGCCTCGACCCCTCTGCCATGACCCCTCTGCCTCGACCCCTCTGCCTTGACCCCTCTGCCTTGATCCCTCTGCCTCGCCCCTTCTGCCACGACACCTCTGCCTCGACCCCTCTGCCTTGACTTCTATGCCTCTGCCCCTCTGCCTTGACCCCTCTACTTCGACCCCTTTGCCACGACCCCTCTGCCTCGACCTCTCTGCCACGACCCTTCTGCCTCGACCCTTCTGCTACGACTCCTCTGCCACTACCCCTCTGCCTCGACCCCTCTGCCTTGACCCCTCTGCCTCGACCTCTTTGCCTTGACCCTTCTGCCTCGACCCCCTCTGCCACGACCACTCTTCCTCGACCCCTCTGCCACGACCACTCTGCCTCGACCCCTCTGCCACGACCCCTCTGCCTCGACTCCTCTGCCTCGACCCCTCGACCTCGATCCCACTGCCACGAGCCTTCAGCCTCGACCCCTCTGCCTCGACCCCTCTGATAAAACCCCTCTGCCAAGACCCCTCTGCCTCGACCCCTCTGCCAAAACCCCTCTGCCAAGACTCCACTGCCACGACCCCTCTTCCACGACCCCTCTGCCTCGACACCTTTGCCTCAACCCCTCTGCCTCAACCCTTCTGCCTCGACCCCTCTGCTACGACTCCTCTACCACGACCCCTCTGCCTCGACCCCTCTGCCTCGACCCCTCTGCCTAGACCCCTCTGCCTCGACCCCTTTGCCACGACCCCTCTGCCTTGACCCCTCATCCACTACCCCTCTGCCTCGACCCCTCTGCATCGACCCCTCTGCCAAAACATCTTTGCCACGACCACTCTGCATGGACCCCTCTTCCTCGGCTCCTCTGCCTAGACCCCTCTGCATCGACACTCTGCCCCTCTGTTTCTGCCACTCTGCCTCGGCCCCTCGGCCTCAACTCCTCTGCCTCGACCCCTCTGACTCGACCCCTCTGCCTCGACCTCTCGCCTCTACCCTTCTGACACGACCCCTCTGCCTCGACCCCTCTGCCTCGACCCCTCTGCCTTGACCCCTCTTCCTCGACCCCTCTGCCACGACCCCTTTGCCTCGACCCCTCTGCCTCGACCCCTCTGCCTTGCCCATCTGCCTCGACCTCTCTGCCTTGACCCCTCTGCCTCTACCCCTTTGCCTCGACCCCTCTGCCTCGACCCCTTATCCACTACCCCTCTGCCTCGACCCCTCTGCATCGACCCCTCTGCATCGACCCCTCAGCCAAAACATCTTTGCCACGACCACTCTGCATCGACCCCTCAGCCAAAACATCTTTGCAACGACCACTCTGCATCGACACCTCTTCCTCGGCTCCTCTGCCTAGACCCCTCTGCCCCGACACTCTGCCCCTCTGTTTCTGCTCCTCTGCCTCGGCCCCTCGGCCTCGTCCCCTCTTCCTCGACCCCTCTGACTCGACCCCTCTGCCACGACCCCTCTGCCTCTACCCCTCTGCCACGACCCCTCTGCCTCGACCCCTCTGCCTCGACCCCTCGGCCTAGACCCCGATGTCATGACCCCTCTGCGACGACCCCTCTGCCTCGACCCCTCTGCCACAACCCTCTGCCTCGACTCCTCTGCCTCGACCCCTCTGCTACGACCCCTCTGCCTCGATCCTTATGCCACGATTCTTCAGCCTTGACCCCTCTTCTTCGACACCTCTGACTCAACCCCTCTGCCTCGACCCCTCTGCCTCGACCCCTCTGCCTCGACCCCTCTGCTTCGACCTCTCTGCCACGACCCCATTGCCTCGACCACTCTGCCCGGTTACTCTGCCACGACCCCTCTTCCTCGACCCCTCTGCCTCGACCCCTCTGCCTTGACCCCTATGCCTCGACCCCTTTGCCTTGACCCTTCTGCCTCGACCCCCTCTGCCACGACCCCTCTTCCTCGACCCATCTTCCTCGACCCCTCTGCCTTGACCCCTATGCCTCGACCCCTTTGCCTTGACCCTTCTGCCTCGACCCCCTCGGCCTCAACCCCTCTGCCTCGACCCCTCTGACTCGACTCCTCTGCCACGACCCCTCTGCCTCTACCCCTCTGCCACGACCCCTCTGCCTCGACCCCTCTGCATCGATCCCTCTGCATCGACCCCTCAGCCAAAACATCTTTGCCACGACCACTCTGCATCGACCCCTCAGCCAAAACATCTTTGCAACGACCACTCTGCATCGATACCTCTTCCTCGGCTCCTCTGCCTAGACCCCTCTGCCCCGACACTCTGCCCCTCTGTTTCTGCTCCTCTGCCTCGGCCCCTCGGCCTCGTCCCCTCTTCCTCGACCCCTCTGACTCGACCCCTCTGCCACGACCCCTCTGCCTCTACCCCTCTGCCACGACCCCTCTGCCTCGACCCCTCTGCCTCGACCCCTCGGCCTAGACCCCGATGTCATGACCCCTCTGCGACGACCCCTCTGCCTCGACCCCTCTGCCACAACCCTCTGCCTCGACTCCTCTGCCTCGACCCCTCTGCTACGACCCCTCTGCCTCGATCCTTATGCCACGATTCTTCAGCCTTGACCCCTCTTCTTCGACACCTCTGACTCAACCCCTCTGCCTCGACCCCTCTGCCTCGACCCCTCTGCCTCGACCCCTCTGCTTCGACCTCTCTGCCACGACCCCATTGCCTCGATCACTCTGCCCGGTTACTCTGCCACGACCCCTCTTCCTCGACCCCTCTGCCTCGACCCCTCTGCCTTGACCCCTATGCCTCGACCCCTTTGCCTTGACCCTTCTGCCTCGACCCCCTCTGCCACGACCCCTCTTCCTCGACCCATCTTCCTCGACCCCTCTGCCTTGACCCCTATGCCTCGACCCCTTTGCCTTGACCCTTCTGCCTCGACCCCCTCTGTCACGACCCCTCTGCCTCGTTCCCTCTTCCTCGACCCGTCTGCCTCGACCCCTCTGCATCGACCCCCTATGCCACGACCCTTCTGCCAAGACCCCTCTGCATCGACCTCTCTGCCTCGGCCCCTCTGCCTAGACCCGTCTGCCCCGACGCCTCTGCCCCTCTGTTTCTGCCCCTCTGCCTCGGCCCCTCTTCCTCGACCCCTCTTCCTCGACCCCTCTGCCTTGACCCCTCGGCCTCGACCCCCGTCTGACACGACCCCTCTGCCTCGACCCCTCTGCCTCGACCACTCTGCCTCGACCCCTCGGCCTCTATCCCTATGCCAAGACAATTCAGCCTTGACTACTTTGCGTCGACCCCTCTGCCTTGACCCCTCTGCCTCGACCCCTCTGCCTTGACCCCTCTGCCTTGATCCCTCTGCCTCGCCTCTTCTGCCACGACACCTCTGCATCGACCCCTCTGCTTCGGCCCCTCTGCCTTGACCCCTATGCCTCTACCCCTCTGCGTTGACCCCTCTACCTCGACCCCTTTGCCACGACCCCTCTGCTTCGGCCTCTCTGCCACGACCCCTCTGCTTCGACCCCTCTGCCTCGGCTCCTCTGCCTAGACTCCTCTGCCCCGACACTCTGCCCCTCTGTTTCTGCCCCTCTGCTTTGGCCTCTCGGCCTAGACCCCTATGCCTCGACCCCTCTGACTCGACCCCTCTGCCACGACCCCTCTCCCTCTGCCACGACCTCTCTGCCTCGACCCCCTCTGCCACGAACACTCTGCCTCGACTCCTCTTCTTCGACCCCTCTGCAACGACCCCTCTGCCTCGATCCTTCAGCCACGACCCTTCAGCCTCGACCGCTCTTCCTCGACCCCTCTGCCTTGACCCCTCTGCCTTGACCCCTCTGCCTCAACTCCTCTGCCACGACCTCTCTGCCTCGACCCCTCTGCCTCGGCCCCTCGGGCTCGACCCCTCTGCCACGACCCCTCTGCCTCGACCCCTCTTCCTTGACTCCTCGGCCTCGACCCCTCTACCTCGACCCCTCTGTCACGACCCCTCTGCCTTGACCCCTCTGCCTCGACCCCTCTGCCTCGACCCCTCTGTCTTGACCCGTCTGCCTCAACACCTCTGCCTCGACCCCTCTGCCTCGACCCCTCTGCCTTGACACCTCTGCCTCGACACCTCTGCCTCGACCCCTCTGCCACAACCTCTCAGTCTCGAGCCCTCTGCTTCGACCCCTCTGCCACGCCCCCTCTTTCTCGATCCATCTGCCACGACCCCTCGGCCTCGACTCCTCTACCTTGACCCCTCTGCTTCGACCCCTCTGCCTTGACCCCTCGGCCTTGACCCCTCTGTCTCGACCCTTCTGCTTTGACCCCTCTGCCTCGACCCCTCTGCCTCGACCCCTCTGCCACAGCCCCTCTGCCTCAAACCCTCTGCCATGACCACTCTGTCTCAACCCTTCTGCCACGACCCCTCTGCCAAAACTCCTTTGCCACGACCCCTCTGCATCGACCCCTCTGCCAAAACTCCTTTGCCACGACCCCTCTGCATCGACCCCTCTGCTTCGGCTCCTCTTTCTAGACCCCTCTGCCCTGACAGTTTGCCCCTATGTTTCTGCCCCTCTGCCTCGGACCCTCGGCCTCGACCCTTCTGTCTCGACCCCTCTGACTCGACCCCTCTGCCTCGACCCCTCTGCCACGACCCCTCTGCCTTGATCCTTCTGCCACGACTCTTCAGCCTCGACCGCTCTGCCTCGACCCCTCTGCCTTGATCCCTCTGCCTTGACCCTTCTGATTCAACCCCTCTGCTACGACCCCTCTGCCTCGACCTCTCTGCCACGACTCCTCTGCCTCGACCCCTCTGCCTCAGACCCCTCTGCCTCGACCCCTCTGCCTCGACCCCTCTGCCTCGGCCCTTCGTCCTCGACCCCTCTTCCTCGACCCCTCTTCCTCGACCCCTCTGCATCGACCCCTCGGCCTCGATCCCTCTGCCACGACCCTTCAGCCCTAACCCCTTTGTCTCGACCCCTCTGCCTTGACCCCTCTGCCTCGACCCATCTGCCTTAACCCTTCTGCCTTGATCCCTCTGCCTCGATCCCTCTGCCACGACCCCTCTGCCTCGACCCCTCTGCCTCGACCCCTCTGCCTTGACCCCTCTGCCTCGACCCCTCATCCTTGACCCATTTGCCTCGACCCCTTTGCCACGACCCCTCTGCCTTGACCCCTCTGCCTAGACCCCTCAGCCAAAACATCTTTGCCACGACCCCTCTGCATCGACCCCTCTTCCTCGGCTCCTCTGCCTAGACCCCTCTGCCCCGACACTCTGCCCCTCTGTTTCTGCCCCTCTGCCTCGGCCCCTCTTCCGCGACCCCTCTGCCTCGACCCCTCCCAGCAAACACAAATCATCTACACAACGTTCGCCTATCTCTTCCCATAGGTGTGGGAATGATTTGCATTGAGAATGGTGCAGGAGAGCCTTTGAGAAACTTTTACTCAAAAATCCAAACACGAAGGTTTAATTATAAATTGTTTTTCTACAATTATTTTCTTCCAAATGTAAAACAAATAGTTTTTACATGTTTAAATATAAAATTTATGGTGTTTTTTTGTAAAATTCATTAATAAATTGTGAATGATATATATTGGCTGAGTGAAACCTTTAAAATCCATTTAGTTATAATATGAACAGAAAAAAGTAGTTTTCCAAATTTTCTAAAAATCGCTCTTTTTAACACAATTTGACTCCTTATGCATTCCACTAAACACAAATATCATGTTTAAATATATAATTTATGTATTATTCCCTAAGATAATTTATATAAATTATAAAAGTTGCTGGAAAGTGGTGAGAAAGAATCTGAAAACGTTTTGTTGTCTTATATTGGCGTGTTCTTATTAACTTGAGGGAGTAAGAGTGAGCGAGAGTGGGTAAGAGTGAGTAAGAGTGACTGAAGGTGAGTGAGAGTACCAGAGAGTGTGTAAGTGTGAGTAAGAGTGAGTATAAGTAAGAGTGACTGAGAGCGAGTAAGAGTGACAGAGTGAGTAAGAGTGAGAGTAAGGGTGACAGAATGAGTAAGAGTGAGAGTAAAGTGATTGAGAGTAAGGGTGAGTATGAGAGTAAGAGTGATTGAGAGTTAGAGTGAGAGTAAGAGTGATTGAGAGTAAGAGTGATTGAGAGTAAGAGTGATTGAGAGTATGAGTGATTGAGAGTAAGAGTGATTGGGAGTAAGAGTGATTGGGAGTAGGAGTTAGAGTGAGAGTAAGAGTAAGAATGAGAATAAGAGTGATTGAGAGTAAGAGTGATTGGGAGTAAGAGTAAGAATGAGAGTAGGAATGATTGAGAGTAGGAGTGATTGGGAGTAAGAGTGATTGGGAGTAAGAGTGATTGAGAGTAAGAGTAATTGAGAGTAAGAGTGATTGGGAGTAAGAGTGATTGAGAGTAGGAGTGATTGGGAGTAAGAGTGATTGGGAGTAGGAGTTAGAGTGAGAGTAGGAGTAAGAATGAGAATAAGAGTGATTGAGAGTAAGAGTGAGTAAGAGTAAGAATGAGAGTAAGAGTGATTGAGAGTAAGAGTGATTGAGAGTAAGAGTGATTGGGAGTAAGAGTGATTGGGAGTAAGAGTAAGAGTGAGAGTAAGAGTAAGAATGAGAATAAGAGTGATTGAGAGTAAGAGTGATTGGGAGTAAGAGTAAGAGTAAGAATGAGAGTAGGAGTGATTGAGAGTAGGAGTGATTGGGAGTAGGAGTGATTGGGAGTAAGAGTGATTGAGAGTAAGAGTAATTGAGAGTAAGAGTATGAGAGTAAGAGTGAGAGAGTGAGTATGAATGGGTAAGGGTGACTGAGAGTGAGTAAGAGTGACAGAGTAAGAATGACAGAGTAAGAGTGATAGAGAGTAAGAGTGACAGAGAGTAAGAGTGACAGAGAGTAAGAGTGACAGAGAGTAAGAGTGACAGAGAGTAAGAGTGACAGAGAGTAAGAGTGACAGAGTAAGAGTTTGTATGAGAGTGAGTAAGGATGACTGAGAGAAAGAGTGAGTAATAGTGCGTAAGAGTGATTGAGAGTTAGAGTGAGAGTAAGAGTGATTGAGAGTGAGAGTAAGAGTAATTGAGAGTAAGAGTGATTGAGAGTAAAAGTGATTGAGAGTAAGAGTGATTGAGAGTAAGAGTGATTGGGAGTAAGAGTGATTGAGAGTAAGAGTGATTGGGAGTAAGAGTGATTGGGAGTAGGAGTAAGAATGAGAATAAGAGTGATTGAGAGTAAGAGTGAGTAAGAGTAAGAATGAGAGTAAGAGTGATTGAGAGTAAGAGTGATTGAGAGTAAGAGTGATTGAGAGTAAGAGTGGTTGGGAGTAAGAGTGATTGAGAGTAAGAGTGATTGGGAGTAAGAGTGATTGGGAGTAGGAGTAAGAATGAGAATAAGAGTGATTGAGAGTAAGAGTGAGTAAGAGTAAGAATGAGAGTAAGAGTGATTGAGAGTAAGAGTGATTGAGAGTAAGAGTGATTGAGAGTAAGAGTGATTGGGAGTAAGAGTGATTGGGAGTAAGAGTAAGAGTGAGAGTAAGAGTAAGAATGAGAATAAGAGTGATTGAGAGTAAGAGTGATTGGGAGTAAGAGTAAGAATGAGAGTAGGGGTGATTGAGAGTAGGAGTGATTGGGAGTAAGAGTGATTGAGAGTAAGAGTAATTGAGAGTAAGAGTATGAGAGTAAGAGTGAGAGAGCGAGTATGAATGGGTAAGGGTGACTGAGAGTGAGTAAGAGTGACAGAGTAAGAATGACAGAGTAAGAGTGATAGAGAGTAAGAGTGACAGAGAGTAAGAGTGACAGAGAGTAAGAGTGACAGAGTAAGAGTGACAGAGTAAGAGTGACAGAGAGTAAGAGTGACAGAGAGTAAGAGTGACAGAGAGTAAGAGTGACAGAGTAAGAGTGAGTATGAGAGTGAGTAAGGATGACTGAGAGAAAGAGTGAGTAATAGTGTGTAAGAGTGATTGAGAGTTAGAGTGAGAGTAAGAGTGATTGAGAGTTAGTGAGAGTAAGAGTGATTGAGAGTAAGAGTGATTGAGAGTAAAAGTGATTGCGAGTAAGAGTGATTGAGAGTAAGAGTGATTGAGAGTAAGAGTGATTGAGAGTAAGAGTGATTGGGAGTAAGAGTGATTGGGAGTAGGAGTAAGAATGAGAATAAGAGTGATTGAGAGTAAGAGTGAGTAAGAGTAAGAATGAGAGTAAGAGTGATTGAGAGTAAGAGTGATTGAGAGTAAGAGTGATTGAGAGTAGGAGTGATTGGGAGTAAGAGTGATTGAGAGTAAGAGTGATTGAGAGTAGGAGTGATTGGGAGTAAGAGTGATTGGGAGTAGGAGTAAGAATGAGAATAAGAGTGATTGAGAGTAAGAGTGAGTAAGAGTAAGAATGAGAGTAAGAGTGATTGAGAGTAAGAGTGATTGAGAGTAAGAGGGATTGAGAGTAAGAGTGATTGGGAGTAAGAGTGATTGAGAGTAAGAGTAATTGAGAGTAAGAGTATGAGAGTAAGAGTGAGAGAGTGAGTAAGAATGACAGAGTAAGAGTGACAGAGTAAGAGTGACAGAGAGTAAGAGTGACAGAGAGTAAGAGTGACAGAGAGTAAGAGTGACAGAGTAAGAGTGACAGAGAGTAAGAGTGACAGAGAGTAAGAGTGACAGAGTAAGTGTGACAGAGTAAGAGTGACAGAGAGTAAGAGTGACAGAGAGTAAGAGTGACAGAGAGTAAGAGTGACAGAGAGTAAGAGTGACACAGTAAGAGTGACAGAGTAAGAGTGACAGAGTGTAAGAGTGACAGAGTAAGAGTGACAGAGTAAGAGTGACAGAGTAAAAGTGACAGAGAGTAAGAGTGACAGAGAGTAAGAGTGACAGAGAGTAAGAGTGACAGAGAGTAAGAGTGACAGAGAGTAAGAGTGACAGAGAGTAAGAGTGACAGAGTAAGAGTGACAGAGAGTAAGAGTGACAGAGAGTAAGAGTGACAGAGAGTAAGAGTGACAGAGAGTAAGAGTGACAGAGTAAGAGTGACAGAGTAAGAGTGACAGAGAGTAAGAGTGACAGAGTAAGAGAGTGAGAGTGATTATGAGAGAGTAAAGAGTGTGAGGTGTGAGAGAGTAGCAGGCCAGGGAGGCAGGATGTGTGGTCACAGGCGAGGCCTAGGCCTCGTGATCTCTAATGTTGGTTTTTATATATATGTTGGATTTTTTGTCCTGTTTCAAATTATAATTATTTAGCAGGAATGTAATAAGATATTGCACAGTATTAATGTGACAATAATATATGCATTATTTCCTTGATAATCAAACTTGTTGTTCAAAGATAATATACAATCTTTGAAGGAAACATTTTGAGAGCGCGAGCTGGCAACACTGTTCTGGTGGGTGAGAGAGACATATGGTTAGTTGAGCTCAGACCTTCAGTGGTGAAGGGTGTGTCCCAGCTGGCCGCCACCAGCCGCCACCCGCCACCCACCACCAGCCGCCACCAGCCGCCACCCGCTGCCACCCGCCACCACCCACCACCAGCCGCCAGCCGCCACCCGCCACCACCAGCCACCAGCCGCCACCTGCCACCACCCACCACCAGCCGCCACCCGCCACCCACCACCAGCCGCCACCCGCCGCCACCCGCCACCCACCACCAGCCGCCACCCGCCGCCACCCGCCACCCACCACCAGCCGCCACCCGCCGCCACCCGCCACCCACCACCAGCCGCCACCCGCCACCCACCACCAGCCGCCACCCGCCACCCACCACCAGCCGCCACCCACCACCAGCCGCCACCCGCCACCACCCACCACCAGCCGCCACCCGCCACCACCCACCACCAGCCGCCACCACCCACCACCACCCACCGCCACCCACCACCGCCACTCACCACCCACCACCCGCCGCCACCCGCCACCCACCACCAGCCGCCACCCGCCACCACCCACCACCAGCCGCCACCCGCCACCAGCCGCCACCCGCCACCGCCACCCACCACCGCCACTCACCACCCGCCGCCACCACCCACCACCAGCCGCCACCAGCCACCGCCACCCACCACCGCCACTCACCACCCGCCGCCACCACCCACCACCAGCCGCCACCCGCCACCCACCACCGCCACCCGCCGCCACCACCCACCACCACCACCCACCACCACCAGCCGCCGCCGCCACCACCACCTACCACCACCGCCGCCACCACCACCCACCACCACCGCCGCCACCACCCATCACCGCCGCCGCCACCACCACCCACCACCACCGCCGCCGCCACCACCCATCACCGCCGCCGCCGCCACCACCCACCACAGCCGCCGCCGACACCACCGCCACCACCCACCACAGCCGCCACCACCACCCACCACCACCACCACCACCCACCACCGCCGCCACCACCAGCCGCCACAAGCCGCCACCGCCCGCCACCGCCCGCCACCAGCCGCCATCACCACCACCACCACCACCAGCCGCCACCAGCTGCCACCACCACCAGCCGCCACCACCACCACCACCACCACCACCACCACCACCAGCTGCCATCACCGCCACCAGCTGCCACCACCACCAGCCGCCATCACCGCCACCAGCTGCCACCACCACCAGCCGCCACCACCAGCCGCCACCACCGCCACCACCAGCCGCCACCACCGCCCGCTATCAGCCGTCACCGCCCGTTGCCACAGTCGCCACCGCAAGCCGCCACCGCCAGCCGCCACCAGCCCCCCCCACCGCCGATTGTCACCACCCACCACAGCCGCCGCCGCCCGCCACCGCCCGCCACCGCCCGCCACCGCCCGCCACCGCCCGCCACCACCCACCACAGCCGCCACCACCCACCACCCGCCGTCACCACCCACCACCACCAGCCGCCGCCGCCACCACCACCCACCACCACCGCCGCCACCACCCACCACCACCAGCCGCCGCCGCCACCACCACCCACCACCACCGCCGCCACCACCCACCACCACCAGCCGCCGCCGCCACCACCACCCACCACCACCACCGCCACCACCACCCACCACCGCCAGCCGCCACCACTCATCACAGACGCCGCCACCCGCCACCGCCCGCCACCACCGCCAGCCGCCACCACTCATCACAGACGCCGCCACCCGCCACCGCCCGCCACCACCGCCAGACACAGCCGCCAGTGTCCGCCACTGTCCGCCACCGTCCGCCACCGCCGTCACTGTCCGCCACCGCCGCCACTGTCCGCCACTGTCCACCACCGCCACCACTGTCTGCCACCGCCACCACTGTCCGCCCGCCGCCACCACTGTCCGCCCGCCGCCGCCACTGTCCGCCCGCCGCCACTGTCCACCACCGCCGCCAAAGCCGCCACGGTCCGCCCGCCGCCACTATCCGCCACAGCCGCCACTGTCCGCCCGCCGCCACTGTCCGCCCGCCGCCACTGTCCGCCCGCCGCCACTATCCGCCACCGCCGCCACTGTCCGCCCGCCGCCACTATCCGCCACCGCCGCCACTGTCCGCCCGCCGCCGCCACTGTCCGCCCGCTGCCGCCACTGTCCGCCCGCCGCCACTATCTGCCACCGCCGCCACTGTCCGCCACAGCCGCCACTCTCCGCCGTACAGCCTTCCCTCTCTCCGTTAGTAAATAATTATAATTGTTAGTAAATAATAAAAGAAATATAAATTATTAGATTTTTTTTACCCTTAAATTGGTTTTAATATTTAAATTGAAAATAATAATATAATATAAAATATAATAAAAATAATATAATATAAAATATAATTTAATTTCAAGAAATTTAACTTTAAACACAAAGATGTGAAAAGGGTTCAGATTATTGGCTCAAACCTTTCATAAGAGATTCATATTGGTATATGAATGGATTATGAATGACTCATGTTAGGAGTGTAAAGTTGCCACAACATCTCAAATTAGTGTTAGATACATATGTCTTGGTTATAAGTTTTGGAAACCTATTTAAGTCCACACACAATATCGTATCTGATACGATAAAACAAACGTTTCCAATACTTTCAAATACTTTCCAGATATGTTGTGGCAACCTAAAATTGTTTGCTGGGCTCGGCCTCGACCCCCGTCTGACACGACCCCTCTGCCTCGACCCCTCGGCCTCGACCACTCTGCCTCGACCCCTCTGCCACGCCCCCTCTGCCTCGACGCCTCTGCCTCGACCCCTCGGCCTCGATCCCTCTGCCACGACCCTTCAGCCTTCACCACTTTGCCTCGACCCCTCTGTCTTCACCCCTCTGCCTCGACACCTCTGCCTTGACCCCTCTGCCTTGATCCCTCTGCCTCGACCCCTCTGCCACGACCCCCTCTGCCTCGACCCCTCTGCCTCGACCCCTCTGCCTTGCCCCCTCTGCCTCGACCCCTCTGCCATGACCCCTCTGCCTCGACCCCTTTACCACGACCCCTCTGTTTCGACCTCTCAGCCACGACCCCTCTGCCTCGACCCCTCTGCCTCGGCTCCTCTGCCTAGACCCCTCTGCCCCGACACTCTGCCCCTCTGTTTCTGCCCCTCTGCCCTGGCCTCTCGGCCTAGACCCCTATGCCTCGACCCCTCTGACTCGACCCCTCTGCCACGACCCCTCTCCCTTTGCCACGACCTCTCTGCCTCGACCCCTCTTCCTCGGCCTCGACCCCTCTGCCACGAACACTCTGCCTCGACTCCTCTTCTTCGACCCCTCTGCCACGCCCCCTCTGCCTCGATCCTTCAGCCACGACCCTTCAGCCTCGACCGCTCTGCCTCGACCCCTCTGCCATGACCCCTCTGCCTTGACCCCTCTGCCTAAACTCCTCTGCCACGACCCATCTGCCTCAACCCCTCTGCCACGACACCTCTGCCTCGACCTCTCTGCCTCGGCCCCTCTGCCTCGACCCCTCTGCCTTGACCCCTCTGCCTCGACCCCTCTTCCTTGACCCCTCGGCCTCGACTCCTCTACCTCGACCCCTCTGTCACGACCCCTCTGTCTCGACCCCTCTACCTCGACACCTCTGCCTCGACCCCTCTGCCTCGACCCCTCTGCCTTGACCCCTCTGCCTCAACACCTCTGCCTCCACCCCTCTGCCTCGACCCCTCTGCCTTGACCCCTCTGTCTCGACACCTCAGCCTCGACCGCTCTGCCTCGACTCCTCTGCCTTGACCTCTCTTTCTTGACCCTTCTGATTCAACCCCTCTGCTACGACCCCTCTGCCTCGACCTCTCTGCCACGACTCCTCTGCCTCGACCCGTCTGCCTCAGACCCCTCTGCCTCGATCCCTCTGCCTTGACCCTTCTGATTCAACCTCTCTGCTACGACCCCTCTGCCTCGACCTCTCTGCCACGACTCCTCTGCCTCGACACCTCTGATTCGACCCCTCTGCCTCGACCCCTCGGCCTCGACCCCTCTGCCACGACCCCTCTGCCTCGATTCTTCAGCCTCGACCCCTCTTCCTCGACCCCTCTGCCTCGACCCATCTGCCAAGACCCCTCTGCCTCGACCCATCTGCCAAGACCCCTCTGCCACGACCCTTCTGCCAAGACCTTTCTGAATCGATCCCCTATGCCACGACGCTTCTGCCACGACCCCTCTGCATCGACCTCTCTGCCTCGGCCCCTCTGCCTAGACCCCTCTGCCCCGTAGCCTCTGCCCCTCTGTTTCTGCCCCTCTGCCTCGGCCCCTCTTCCTCGACCCCTATGCCTCGACCCCTCTGCCTCGACGCCTCGGCCTCGACCCCCGTCTGACACGACCCCCGTCTGACACGACCCCTCTGCCTCGACGCCTCGGCCTCGACCACTCTGCCTCGACCCCTCTGCCACGCACCCTCTGCCTCGACGCCTCTGCCTCGACCCCTCGGCCTCGATCCCTCTGCCACGACCCTTCAGCCTTGACCACTTTACCTCGACCCCTCTGCCTTGACCCCTCTGCCTCGACCCCTCTGCCTTGACCCCTCTGCCTTGATCCCTCTGCCTCGACACCTTTGCCACGACCCCTCTGCCTCGACCCCTCTGCCTCGACCCCTCTGCCTTGCCCCTCTGCCTCGACCCCTCTGCCTTGACCCCTCTGCCTCGACCCCTTTGCCACGACCCCTCTGCTTCGACCTCTCAGCCACGACCCCTCTGCCTCGACCCCTCAGCCTCGGCTCCTCTGCCTATAGACCCCTCTACCCCGACACTCTGCCCCTCTGTTTCTGCCCCTCTGCCCTGGCCTCTCGGCCTAGACCCCTATGCCTCGACCCCTCTGACTCGACCCCTCTGCCACGACCCCTCTCCCTTTGCCACGACCTCTCTGCCGCGACCCCTCTTCCTCGGCCTCGACCCCTCTGCCACGAACACTCTGCCTCGACTCCTCTTCTTCGACCCCTCTGCCACGACCCCTCTGCCACGATCCTTCAGCCACGACCCTTCAGCCTCGACCGCTCTGCCTCGACCCCTCTGCCTTGACCCCTCTGCCTAAACTCCTCTGCCACGACCCATCTGCCTCAACCCCTTTGCCACGACACCTCTGCCTCGACCCCTCTGCCTCAGCCCCTCTGCCTCGACCCCTCTGCCTTGACCCCTCTGCCTCGACCCCTCTGCCACGACCCCTCTGCCACGACCCCTCTGCCTCGATCCTTCAGCCACGACCCTTCAGCCTCGACCGCTCTTCCTCGACCCCTCTGCCTCGACCCCTCTGCTTCGGCCCCTCTTCCTCGACCCCTCTTCCTCGACCCCTCTGCCTCGACCCCTCGGCCTCGTCCCCCCTCTGACACGACCCCACTGCCTTGACCCCTCTGTCTCGACCACTCTGCCTCGACCCCTCTGCCACGACCCCTCTGCCTCGACTCCTCTGCCTCGACCCCTTGCCTCGATCCCTCTGCCACGACCCTTCAGAATTGACCCCTTTGCCTCGACCCCTCTGCCTTGACCCCTCTGATTCGACCCCTCTGCCTTGACCCCTCTGCCTTGATCCCTCTGCCTCGACCCCTCTGCCACGACCCCTCTGCCTCGACCCCTCTGCCTCGACCCCTCTGCCTTGACCCCTCTGCCTCGACCCCTCTGCCTTGACCCATCTGCCTCGACCCCTTTGCCACGACCCCTCTGCCTCGACCTCTCTGCCACGACCCCTCTGCTAAAACCTCTTTGTCACGACCCCTCTGCTAAAATCCCTTTGCCACGACCCCTCTGCATCGACCTCTCTGCCTCGGCTCCTCTGCCTAGACCCCTCTGCCACGACACTCTGCCCATCTGTTTCTGCCCCTCTGCCTTGGCCTCTTGGCCTAGACCCCTATGCCTCGACCCTCCTGACTCGAACCCTCTGCCACGACCCCTCTCCTTCTGCTACGACCTCTCTGCCTCGACTCCTCTGCCTTGGTCTCGACCCCTCTGCCACGACAACTCTGCCACGACCCCTCTGACGCGACCCCCTCTGCCACGAACACTCTGCCTCGACTCCTCTTCTTCGACCCCTCTACCTTGGCCCCTCTTCCTCGACCCCTCTGCCTCGACCCCTCGGCCTCGACCCCCCTGTGACACGACCCCTCTGCCTCGACCCCTCTGCCTCGACCACTCTGCCTCGATCCCTCTGCCACGACCCCTCTGCCTCGACTCCTCTGCCTTGACCCCTCGGTCTCGATCATTCTGCCACGACCCTTCAGCCTTGACCCCTTTGCCTCAACACCTCTGCCTTGACCCCTCTGCCTCGACCCCTCTGCCTTGACCCCTCTGCCTTGATCCCTCTGCCTCGACCCCTCTGCCACGACCCCTTTGCCTCGACCCCTCTGCCTCGACCCCTCTGCCTTGACCCCTCTGCCACGACCCCTCTGCCTTAACCCATCTGCCTCGACCCCTTTGCCACGACCCCTCTGCCTCGACTCCTCTTCTTCGACCCCTCTGCCACGACCCCTCTGCCTCGATCCTTCAGCCACGACCTTTCAGCCTCGACCGCTCTGCCTCGACCCCTCTGCTTTTAATCCTCTGCCTTGACCCCTCTGCCTAAACTCCTCTGCCACGACCCCTCTGCCTCGACCCCTCTGCCACGACACCTCTGCCTCGACCCCTCTGCCTCGGCCCCTCTGCCTCGACCCCTCTGCCTTGACCCCTCTGCCTCGACCCCTCTGCCTTGACCCCTCTGCCTTGATCCCTCTGCCTCGACCCCTCTGCCACGACCCCTCTGCCTCGACCCCTCTGCCTTGACCCCTCTGCCTAAACCCCTCTGCCTTGACCCCTCTGCCTCGACCCCTCTGCCTTGACCCCTCTGCCTAAACCCCTCTGCCTTGACCCCTCTGCCTCGACCCCTTTGCCACGACCCCTCTGCCTCGACCACTCTGCCACGACCCCTCTGCATCGACCCCTCTGCATCGACCCCTCTGCTAAAACCCCTTTGCCACGACCCCTCTGCATCGACCCCTCTGCCTCGGCTCCTCTGCCTAGACCCCTCTGCCACGACACCCTGCCTCTCTGTTTCTGCCCCTCTGCCTTGGCCTCTCGGCCTAGACCCCTATGCCTCGACCTCTGACTCGACCCCTCTGCCACGACCCCTCTCCCTCTGCCACGACCTCTCTGCCTCGACCCCTCTGCCTCAGCCTCGACCCCTCTGCCATGACCGCTTTGGCACGAAAACCTCTGCCTCGACCACTCCGCCACGACCCCTCTGCTTCGACCCCACTGCATCGACCCCTCTGCTAAAACCACTTTGCCACGACCCCTCTGCATCGACCCATCTGCTTCGGCTCCTCTTTCTAGACACCTCTGCCCTGACACTTTGCCCCGCTGTCTCTGCCCCTCTGCCTCCTACCCTCGGCCTCGACCCTTCTGTCTCGACCCCTCTGACTCGACCCCTCTGCTACGACCCCTCTGCCTAAACCCCTCTGCCACGACCCCTCTGCCTCGACCCCTTTGCCTCGACCCCTCGGCCTCGACCCTTCTGCCACGAACCCTCTGCCACGACCCCTCTGCCTCAACCTTTCTGCCACGAACCCTCTTCCTCGACTCCTCTGCCTCGACCCCTCTGCCACGACCCCTCTGCCTTGATCCTTGTGCCACGACCCTTCAGCCTCGACTCGACCGCTCTGCCTCGACCCCTCTGCCTTGACCCCTCTGCCTTGACCCCTCTGCCTGAACCCCTCTGCTACGACCCCTCTGCCTCGACCCCTCTGCCACGACTCCTCTGCTTCGACCCCTCTGCCTCAGACCCCTCTGCCTCGACCCTTTTGCCTCGACCCCTCTGCCTCGGCCCCTATGCCACGACTCCTCTGCTTCGACCCCTCTGCCTCAGACCCCTCTGCCTCGACCCCTTTGCCTCGACCTCTCAGCCTCGGCCGCTCTGCATCGACCCCTCTGCCAAGACCCCTCTTCCTCGATCCCTCTGCCTCGACCCCTCTCAACCCCTCACTTTGACCTCAAGTGAGGTCAAAGCCCCTCCAGAAGCGAGCCTCACGCCTCCAGCAAAATGTCCACATCTCCTAGCCAGTCATTTATCTATTTCCTTACCTACTGCCCATAATCTTAAACTGTTCATTGAATCCACCATACTATTTTTCATATGGGTTATCACCTCAATATTTGCTAGACCTTCTAATCAGGTCAGGCTTGCTGAATAACTCTCAAGGAGGGAGACTCGTTTCTCCTGTAGGCTGAGATCAAAACACTCGACCCCTCTGCCTTGACCCCTCTGCCTCAACCCCTCTACCTCGACCCCTCTACCACGACCCATCTGCCACGACCCCTCTGCATCGACCCCTCTGCTACGACCCCTCTGCCTCGACCCTTCTGCCAAGACCCCTCTGTCTTGACCCCTCTGCCACGACCCCTTCGCCTCGACCCCTCTGCCTCGGCCCCTCTGCCTCGACCCCTCTGCCACGACCCTTCTGCATCGACCCCTCTGCCACGACCCCTCTGTCTTGACCCCTCTGCCACGACCCCTTCGCCTCGACCCCTCTGCCACGACCCCTCTGCTTCGGTCCCTCTGCCTCGAGCTCTGCCTCGACCCCTCTGCCTTGTCCCCTCTGCCTCGACCCCTCTGCATCGCCCCCTCTGCCTTGAGCCCTCTGCCTCGACCAATCTTTATCGAACCATCTGCCACGACCCCTCGGCCTCGACTCCTCTGCTTTGACCCCTCTGCCTCGACCCCTCTGCCTTGACCTTTCTGCCTCAACCCCTCTGCCTCGACCCCTCTGCCTCGACCCCTCTGCCTCGACCCCTCTGCCTCGACCCTTCTGCCTCGACCCCTCTGCCTCGACCCCTCTGCCTCGACCCCTCTGCCACGACCCCTCTGCCTCGTCCCCTCTGCCACGACCCCTCTGCCTCGACCCTTCTGCCACGACCCCTCGGCCTCGACCCCTCTGCCACGACCCCTCTGCTTCGGTCCCTCTGCCTCGAGCTCTGCCTCGACCCCTCTGCCTTGTCCCCTCTGCCTCGTCCCTTCTGCCTCGAACCCTCTGTCTCGACCCCCTCTCCTTCGACCCCTTGGCCACGACCCCACTGCCTCGACCCCTATGCCTCGACCCCTCTCCCTCGACCCATCTGCCAAGACCAATCGGCCACGACCCCTCTGCCTCGACCCCTCTGTCTCAACCCGTCTGCCTCGACCCCTCTGCCACGACCCCTCTGCCTCGACCCCTCTGCCTCGACATTTCTGCCACGACCCCTCTGCCACGACCCCTCAACCTCGAACCTTCTGCCACGACCCCTCTGCCTCTACCCTTTATGCCACGACCCCTGTGCCTCGACCCCTCGGCCTCGACTCCTCTGCCTTGACCCCTCTGCCACGACCCCTCTGCATTGACCCCTCTGCTTTGACCCCTATGCCTCAACCCTTCTGTCTCGACCCCTCTGCCTCTGCCCCTCTGCCTCTGCCCCTCTGTCTCGGCCCCCTCTGCCTCTGCCCCTTTGCCTCTGCCACTGCCCCTATGCCATTGCCACTCTGCCTCAGCCCCTCTGCCTCTGCTCCCTCTGTGTCTGCCCACTCTGCCTCTGCCCCCTCTGCCTCTGCCCCTCTGCCACTGCCTCTCTGCCACGACCCCTCTGCCTCGGCCCCTCTGCCTAGACCCCTCTGACCCGACGCCTTTGCCCCCTCTGTTTTTGCCCCTGTGCCTCTGCCCCTCTGCTTCTGCCCCTCTGCCTCTGCCCCTCTACATCGGCCCCCTCTGCCTCTGCCCCTCTGCATCGGCCCCTCTGCCTCTGCCCCTCTGCCTCTGCCACTGCCCTTTGCCACTGCCCCTCTGCCTCTGCCCCTCTGCCTCTGCCACCTCTGCCTCTGTCCCCTCTGCCTCTGCCCCCTCTGCCACTGCTCTCGGCCACGGCCCCTCTGCCACGGCCCCTCTGCCACTGCCCCTCTGCCACTGCCCCTCTACCACTGCCTCTCTGCCACGGCCCCTCATCCACGACCCCTCTGCCACGACCCCTCTGCCTCGAGCCCTCTGCCACGAACCATCTGCATCCACTCCTCGGCATCGACCCCTCTACCACGACCCCTCTGCCTCGATCCTTCTGCCACGACCCTTCAGCCGCGATCGCTCTGCCTCGACCCCTTTGCCTTGACCCCTCGGCCTTGACCCTTCTGCCTCAACCCCTCTGCTACGACCCCTCAGCCTCGACCCCTCTGCCACGACTCTTCTGCCTCGACCCCGCTGCCTCAGACCCCTCTGCCTCGACCCCTCTGCCTCGGCCCCTCTGCCTCGACCCCTCTGCCACGACCCTTCAGCCTCGACCTCTCTGCCCCGGCTCCTCTGCCACGACCTCTCAGCCTCGACCTCACTGCCTCGCCCCCTCTGCTAAGACCCCAATTCCTCGATCCCTCTGCCACGACCCCTCAGCCTCGACCCCTCTGCCTTGACTCCTCGGCCTCGACCCCTCTACCTCAACCCCTCTGCCACGACCCCTTTGTCTCGACCCCTCTGCCTCGACACCTCTGTCTCGACTCCTCTGCTTGGATCCCTCTGCCTTGACCCCTCTGCCTCGACCCCTCTTTCTAGATCCATCTGCCACGACCCCTCGGCCTCGACTCCTCTGCTTTCACCCCTCTGCCTCGACCCCTCTGCCTTGACACCTCTGCCTCAACCCCTCTGCCTCGACCCCTCTGCCTCGAACCCTCTGCCTCGAGCCCTCTGCCTCGTCCCCTCTTCCTCGACCAATCTGCCTCGACCCCTCTTCCACGACCCCTCTGCCACGACCCCTCTGCCTCGACCTCTCTGCCACGACCCCTCTGCCTCGACCTCTCTGCCACGACCCCTCTGCCTCGACCCTTCTGCCACGACCCCTCTCTCTTGACCCCTCTGCCACGACCCCTCTTCCTCGACCCCTCTGCCACGACCCCTCTGCTTCGGTCCCTCTGCCTCGAGCTCTGCCTCGACCCCTCTACCTTGTCCCCTCTGCCTCGACTCCTCTGCCTCGAACCCTCTGCCTCGACCCCTCTGCCAAGACCCCTCTTGCTCGATCCATCTGCCACGACCCCAGAGCCTCGCCCCCTCTGCCTCGACCCCTCTTACCTCGACCCCTCTGCCAAAACCCCTCTGTCTCGACCCCTCTGCCTCGACACCTCTGTCTCGACCTCTCTGCATCGACCCACCTGCCTTGACCCCTCTGCCTCGACCCCTCTTTCTCGAAATATCTGCCACGACCCCTCGGCTTCGACTCCTCTGCTTTGACCCCTCTGCCTTGACCCCTCTGCCTTAGATCTCTGCCTCGACCCCTCTGCCTCGACCCCTCTGCCTCGACCCCTCTGCCTCGACCCCTCTGCTACGACCCCTCTGCCACGACCCCTCTGCCTCGACCCCTCTGCCACGACCCCTCTGCCTCGACCCTTCTGCCACGACCACTCTGTCTTGACCCCTATGCCTCAACCCTTCTGTCTCGACCCCTCTGCCTCTGCCCCTCTGCCTCTGCCCCTCTGCCTCGGCCCCCTCTGCCTCTGCCCCTTTGCCTCTGCCACTGCCCCTATGCCACTGCCACTCTGCCTCAGCCCCTCTGCCTCTGCTCCCTCTGTGTCTGCCCCCTCTGCCTCTGCCCCCTCTGCCTAGACCCCTCTGCCCCGACGCCTCTGCCCCCTCTGTTTTTGCTCCTGTGCCTCGGCCCCTCTGCCTCTGCCCTTCTGCATCGGCCCCCTCTGCCTCTGCCCCTCTGCCTCTGCCCCTCTGCCTCTGCCCCCTCTGCGCGTGCCCCCTCTGCCACTGCCCCTCGGCAAAGGCCGCTCTACCACTGCCTCTCTGCGCGTGCCCCCTCTGCCACTGCCCCTCAGCCACGGCCCCTCTGCCACGGCCCCTCTGCCACTGCCATTCTGTCCCTTTGCTTCCGCCAAGGCCCCTCTGATTCGGCCCCTCTGCCTCTGCCCCTCTGAATCTACCCCTCTACCTCTCTGCCTCTGTCTCTCTGCCTCTGCCCATCTGCCTCGGCCCCTCTGCCTGGATCCTTTCTGCCTCGGCCCCTCTGCCACGGCTCCTCTGCCTCGACCCCTCTGCGTCGACCCCTCTGTCTCAGCCCCTCGGCCTGTTCCTCTGCCTCTGCTCCTCTGCCTTGGCCTTTCTGCTTCGACCCCTCTGCCTCGGCCCCTCTGCCTAGACCCCTCCGCCCCGACGCCTCTGCCTCTGCCCTCTGTTTCTGCCCCTCTGCCTGGACCCCTCAGCCTTGACCCCTCTGCCTTGACCCCTCTGCCTCGACCCCTTTGCCTCGACCCGTCTGCCTCGACCCCTCTGCCTTAACCCCTCTGCCTCGACCTCTCTGCCTTGACCCCTCTGCCACGACCCCTCTGCCTCGACCCCTCTGCCTCGTCCCCTCTGCCTAGACCCCTGTGCCTCGAACCCTCTGCCACGACCCCTCTGCCACGACCGCTCCTCCTCGACCCCTCTGCCTCGGCCCCTCTGCCTCGACCCCTCTGCCTCGACCCCTCTGCTACGACCCCTCTTCCACGAACCCTCTGCCTCGACCCCTCTGCAACGACCCCTCTGCCTCGACCCTTCTGCCACGACCACTCTGTCTTGACCCCTATGCCTCAACCCTTCTGTCTCGACCCCTCTGCCTCTGCCCCCCTGCCTCTGCCCCTCTGCCTCGGCCCCCTCTGCCTCTGCCCCTTTGCCTCTGCCACTGCCCCTATGCCACTGCCACTCTGCCTCAGCCCCTCTGCCTCTGCTCCCTCTGTGTCTGCCCCCTCTGCCTCTGCCCCCTCTGCCTAGACCCCTCTGCCCCGACGCCTCTGCCCCCTCTGTTTTTGCTCCTGTGCCTCGGCCCCTCTGCCTCTGCCCTTCTGCATCGGCCCCCTCTGCCTCTGCCCCTCTGCCTCTGCCACTGTCCCTATGGCACTGCCCCTCTGCCTCTGCCCCTCTGCCTCTGCCCCCTCTGCGCGTGCCCCCTCTGCCACTGCCCCTCGGCAAAGGCCGCTCTACCACTGCCTCTCTGCGCGTGCCCCCTCTGCCACTGCCCCTCAGCCACGGCCCCTCTGCCACGGCCCCTCTGCCACTGCCATTCTGTCCCTTTGCTTCCGCCAAGGCCCCTCTGATTCGGCCCCTCTGCCTCTGCCCCTCTGAATCTACCCCTCTACCTCTCTGCCTCTGTCTCTCTGCCTCTGCCCATCTGCCTCGGCCCCTCTGCCTGGATCCTTTCTGCCTCGGCCTCTCTGCCACGGCTCCTCTGCCTCGACCCCTCTGCGTCGACCCCTCTGTCTCAGCCCCTCGGCCTGTTCCTCTGCCTCTGCTCCTCTGCCTTGGCCTTTCTGCTTCGACCCCTCTGCCTCGGCCCCTCTGCCTAGACCCCTCCGCCCCGACGCCTCTGCCTCTGCCCTCTGTTTCTGCCCCTCTGCCTGGACCCCTCAGCCTTGACCCCTCTGCCTTGACCCCTCTGCCTCGACCCCTTTGCCTCGACCCGTCTGCCTCGACCCCTCTGCCTTAACCCCTCTGCCTCGACCTCTCTGCCTTGACCCCTCTGCCACGACCCCTCTGCCTCGACCCCTCTGCCTCGTCCCCTCTGCCTAGACCCCTGTGCCTCGAACCCTCTGCCACGACCCCTCTGCCACGACCGCTCCTCCTCGACCCCTCTGCCTCGGCCCCTCTGCCTCGACCCCTCTGCCTCGACCCCTCTGCTACGACCCCTCTTCCACGAACCCTCTGCCTCGACCCCTCTGCAACGACCCCTCTGCCTCGACCCTTCTGCCACGACCACTCTGTCTTGACCCCTATGCCTCAACCCTTCTGTCTCGACCCCTCTGCCTCTGCCCCCCTGCCTCTGCCCCTCTGCCTCGGCCCCCTCTGCCTCTGCCCCTTTGCCTCTGCCACTGCCCCTATGCCACTGCCACTCTGCCTCAGCCCCTCTGCCTCTGCTCCCTCTGTGTCTGCCCCCTCTGCCTCTGCCCCCTCTGCCTAGACCCCTCTGCCCCGACGCCTCTGCCCCCTCTGTTTTTGCTCCTGTGCCTCGGCCCCTCTGCCTCTGCCCTTCTGCATCGGCCCCCTCTGCCTCTGCCCCTCTGCCTCTGCCACTGTCCCTATGGCACTGCCCCTCTGCCTCTGCCCCTCTGCCTCTGCCCCCTCTGCGCGTGCCCCCTCTGCCACTGCCCCTCGGCAAAGGCCGCTCTACCACTGCCTCTCTGCGCGTGCCCCCTCTGCCACTGCCCCTCAGCCACGGCCCCTCTGCCACGGCCCCTCTGCCACTGCCATTCTGTCCCTTTGCTTCCGCCAAGGCCCCTCTGATTCGGCCCCTCTGCCTCTGCCCCTCTGAATCTACCCCTCTACCTCTCTGCCTCTGTCTCTCTGCCTCTGCCCATCTGCCTCGGCCCCTCTGCCTGGATCCTTTCTGCCTCGGCCCCTCTGCCACGGCTCCTCTGCCTCGACCCCTCTGCGTCGACCCCTCTGTCTCAGCCCCTCGGCCTGTTCCTCTGCCTCTGCTCCTCTGCCTTGGCCTTTCTGCTTCGACCCCTCTGCCTCGGCCCCTCTGCCTAGACCCCTCCGCCCCGACGTCTCTGCCTCTGCCCTCTGTTTCTGCCCCTCTGCCTGGACCCCTCAGCCTTGACCCCTCTGCCTTGACCCCTCTGCCTCGACCCCTTTGCCTCGACCCGTCTGCCTCGACCCCTCTGCCTTAACCCCTCTGCCTCGACCTCTCTGCCTTGACCCCTCTGCCACGACCCCTCTGCCTCGACCCCTCTGCCTCGTCCCCTCTGCCTAGACCCCTGTGCCTCGAACCCTCTGCCACGACCCCTCTGCCACGACCGCTCCTCCTCGACCCCTCTGCCTCGGCCCCTCTGCCTAGACCCCTCCGCCCCGACGCCTCTGCCTCTGCCCTCTGTTTCTGCCCCTCTGCCTGGACCCCTCAGCCTTGACCCCTCTGCCTTGACCCCTCTGCCTCGACCCCTTTGCCTCGACCCGTCTGCCTCGACCCCTCTGCCTTAACCCCTCTGCCTCGACCTCTCTGCCTTGACCCCTCTGCCACGACCCCTCTGCCTCGACCCCTCTGCCTCGTCCCCTCTGCCTAGACCCCTGTGCCTCGAACCCTCTACCACGACCCCTCTGCCACGACCGCTCCTCCTCGACCCCTCTGCCTCGGCCCCTCTGCCTAGACCCCTCTGCCCCGACGCCTCTGCCCCTCTATTTCTGCCCCTCTGCCTCGGCCTCTCTGCCTCGACCCCTCTGCCTCGACCCCTCTGCCACGACCCCTCTGCCACGACCCCCTCTGCCTCGACTCCTCTGCTTCGACCACTCTGCCGCGATACCTCTGCCACACCCCCTCTGCCTCGTCCCCTCTGCCTTGACCCCTGTGCCTCGACTCCTCTGCGTTGATCCCTCTGATTTGACCCCTCTGCCTCGACCCCTCTACCACAACCCCTCTGCCTCTAACCCTCTGTCACGACCCCTCTGCCTCAACCCCTCTGCCTCGACCCCTCTGCCACGACCCCTCTGCCTCGATTCTTCGGCCTCGACCCCTCTGCCAAGACTCCTCGGCCACGACCCCTCTGCCTCGACCCCTCTGCCTCGACCCGTCTGCCTCGACCCCTCTGCCTTGATCCCCTCTGCCTCGACCCCTCTGCCACGACACCAATTCTTCGACCCCTCTGCATCGACCCCTCTGCCTTGACCCCTCTGACACGACCCCTCTGACTCGACCCCTCTGCATCGACCTTTCTGCCACGACCCCTCTGCCACGACCCCTCTGCCTCGACCCCTCTGCCTCGACTCCTCTGCCACGACCCCTCTGCCTCGACTCCTCTGCCTTAACCCCTCTGCCTCGACCCCTCTGCCTCGACCCCTCTGCACCGACCCCTCTGCCACGACCCATGTACCTAGAACCCTCTACCACGACCCCTCTGCCTCGACCCCTATGCCACGACCCCTCTGCCTCGACCCCTCTGCCTCTGCCCCTCTTCCTCGGCCCCTCTGCCTCTGCCCCTATGCCTTATTATGCCCCCTTATTCTTCTTCGTCTTTCTAGAGAATGTAATTTAAGTTTTGTCAATCTGTCTTCACAGAATGCTTATTGAGCATAGAGCAAATAAAAATGAAAAACCCACTATCATCCATTTGTATGAAAACAGTCCCTGCCAGGTGTGGTGACTTCAATGCGATTTCAGTACTAATCCAATATTGCTTCATAACGCATAAATATATATGCACGCACATAAATATACATGCACATCTCACATTCGCTCAAAACATGCCTCCCCACACCTTGCTGTAGCATATAACAAATCAAAATACTCATTCAGTGTACATATATAGGAATACTACATTGAGTAAAAGCAAGCCTCTCATGTTTTTGAAAAAAGGCCTTCTGCAGTTACCTTCTTTTTTGACGTCATCATCCCTAATGCTGCGCTAGGCGCCAACGTGCTAAATGTGGATCCCAGGAGGTTCACACATAATTGCGAACTCTTAAGCAGGCTTAATACCTCAACTGTACTCTGTGCTTCATCAGAGACAATATTCAGCTACATTGGCTCATTGCTCATATTTTCTGTTATTCATAAACCCTATCAAACCATCCTAACCTAACCTATTATATATAACAAAGAATACATTCTACAGACAAGTTGTTGTTGTTGTTTAGTGGCATCATGAAAAGCGACCTCAGGTATAGGGATAAGGCATTGCTGGCCATTAGCATATAAGTGTCAAGGTATCACAGCACCTGACTGGTCAACTATGTATGACGTCACCAGATATCCAATGTGGCCTTTAGCATCCTACCTGTATATGTACTGCATTTGATGTTATTTTTGAAAAATGGCTAGACTATCCATCCCCCACCTAACCTAATCAGAGGTTTAAGAATATACTTTGTATAGGTTTTTTATTATTTTATTGGTAATAAAAGTTTACATTCTAGTCTCAACAGTAAAATTGTAATGGGGAACAAGCATGATATTTCAGATGTTGGTCATAGCAATCCTAGATCCTGGTAATTTTTTGTAAGGGAGATCAGTTCCTCTGCCACATCAAATCTGGAACAATTAATAAATACCATATGAGCAACACAGAATAATAATAATAATAAATCAGCAATATTATGAAAAACAATATAACGCAAACATCTAGAAATATACTTACTGCTCAGTAATATGAGGATTCATCACACAGCGATAGACATTTATCCTGTCCATCAATGCAAAATGTCTTTTTGCAGTTGGACATTGAAAAATTAGAATATGCAAATTGAATTATCTTCCTATCGTTCATATTATATTCACCATATTCAAATAAAGTTTCAAATTTATGTAGTGAAGCTCTCAAGTTCAGGCGACATAATTGATAGACGAAAAACATGGCATAGGCTCCACAATAATAGGAGTCCATACTCTGTATGCGTTCCGTAAACATGTAAACTCTATAATCTTCAAAATAAGAGAGGAATTCTTGTAAATAACGTGAATGGAATTCCATCTTCATCTCAAAACTGTCCAACAGGGCGATAATGGCTCCTGAAGGTTTATTGTGTACATATACAGTCATCGAATGACCCATCATCGTTGCAGGGGATTTCTCATCTAAAGTATTTAAAATAAATACCACTGGCTCTTTATTTAATTTTCTGAAGAGTCTCCGTACATCGTTCGCTAAATAACATCCGATATATATGGCTTCTGCCCCTAAATATATATTTTTCAACCCGTTGTTTATTTCTAAACAATTCATGTTTCTTAGGCTCTCGTTTCACAAATAATACGTCAGTCAGCATTAATTTTCATAACCCCAGTAGTAGGGCCAAATAGCAGTATAACTTTATTTCCCATTATGGCTGTATTGAATTCCAATGTAATTCTTAAATTCCCTGTCGCTTCCAAGGAAACTGTACCCTTTATTTCTTCTGGTAATAAATTAAAGACCAGCAGAGTTTGTCCTTTAACGAACGATTCGTAGGACAAAATATTATCTACATTAAATCCTACAGCATTCAGAACCGTATAATATAATTTCGAACATTTATGGGGGAAATCACACGCAATATTAAATAAACTCGTGCCGTTCACCGAGATATATACATTGCTCAAGGCGGAATTGTTGAAATATAATGGGTTTAAGGTATAATCTCCAGAAATAGCTTCCATATCAATAATGGCCATGTATAACTTCTCAGGGATCACTCCACCCCAGGGTTGGTCCATAGTTAATGATTTTTGGCCCTGCCCTAGAATATAGGTTTTAAATAGGGTTTTATCAAATATATACGTTACTGCTCCATGATTTTAGGCTAGTGCTCTGTTAATAGATAGTAGCCCAGAAGGGAATGGGGTTAATCTATCGATCCATAAGCGGGCCATATTTATATTATATTTATAATTAGCAGTTCCTGTATCACTGCCGATAACCCATTTATCACTATTTAACTCCAAACGTATTCTTACATCTACGTTATCCAGTAAATATTCGCTAATAGATGCAATATCCAGCAGTAATTTAAAGCACGTATATATGCCATGTTCTTTCATATTAGCCATTTTCTCATCCTGATCTATCGTGGTCGTAGCAAAATACTGCGTATCAATTTTATTAGGTATCGTTAGCGCCTCTTCTTATTAAAAATGCGCTAGATGCTTAAAACGATCTATTTTATATTTGGAAAGAGTCGTTAGCAGCTTTATATACGCCCAATAAGAAAATAATGAATTACTTTCAACTACTTGTTCGTTGAAATACACCACCACTGTTTTAAAAAGAGTTTGTGATAATCCATTGGCTACAGTCACTTTTTTGCCCGAATCTATTGCGGCGTCAGCTTCTGTTAATTCTATCCCCACTTCTAGGGCTAGGATGACATATCCAGGAAATGACCAGGAATGCAAGGGATTCTAAATTCTATATTCGAGTCCTTTAATTTATTAATTCCTAAATTAACAGGTAAAATATAAATATTTTTCCTGCTGGCTATAGTGGACTCGATCATACGTGCTGAATTAAGTTTGGGAAATCCATCTGTTACAGCCACTGTATAACTTTCCAAAGGGGATTGTAGCCCCGCTCCTAGTGTAGTAGTAGTATTCATGCTGGATGCTATGAGAGGAATGAATTGCAATTTATGCAAACACGTCATTATATCTCTTATTCGTCTTATTCTGTTTTGTGAAACTGCGAATAAGTGCTAATTTGGTGGCCTTAGCCTTTCTCTTGGACCTTTTCCGCTTTTTACCACCACCTAAAATCTGAGGCCCTACTCCCTTCAATGATTCGATCCCATGCTTCTTCATTGACTTTTTAAAGGAATTTTCACCTGTTTGCATGTCTTGCAATACATTCTGACCCACACTTAAGACGGCAGGAGCGAGTGTTCTCATTCAAAACGGGCTAAACCAGTGAGGAAACTGAATATACCACCTCCTCTTATATGACTCCTATTGAACATTCTAATATCACTCAGCCCACCTCCTTTATATGAGGCAGGTGGGCTAATTAAGAATAATATTTCGTCTACAGACGGAGGGATGAAATTGACTCGCATTTTGTAGCTTGCAGATGAGTAATGAGGCTCGGAACTGTAATGTCCTTATTATATAGACCCAATTCGGGGTCGTATATGTAAAACAGCTGTTGTGCTTCCTCTTTTATCAAAATAAATAGGGGTCCTATTAGGATCGGTTACTGCAATACTTATACTATCCAGTACATTTGTATTTAAAAGTTATATATAGTTTCCTATTCGTGCTTTCACCACCCTGCAAAGACACTACGTCCAATATATTCACTAATAAATTTCCGTACATCGTGGGTGCAATTTTATCACAATAAACACACAAGTAGTCCATCATGCCCCTGGGTTGTGGAGGGTAGGGGCACGTGTCTGATATGGGTGTTTCATCCAAATAATTCTTGTGTACGTATATATCATAATTTTTATGCTGATCAGCTCCCAAAACCTTGCCCCAAAAGATAGGGAAATCCTGCATATTGCTCGATTATCGTCATAATACAATACATTCTCATCGCTGCTCGCGGTATTGAACTTTACCCAATTAGAAATCGAACTATATTTAACATATGCATCTGCATATCTTGGGAA
The DNA here is from genome assembly GCF_040958095.1 of Procambarus clarkii. Lineage (NCBI taxonomy): Eukaryota > Metazoa > Arthropoda > Malacostraca > Decapoda > Cambaridae > Procambarus > Procambarus clarkii. Next base: position 21,149,010 of record NC_091166.1, on the reverse strand, counting down.
ATGCGTCTTATAAACATCAGACACAGAACTCAAATCGTTCTGTGAAAATATATGGGTAATTTCATTATTGATGGCGTATATAATTTCCTTTATGCCACCAGCTAAAATATCAGTTTTCGGTAGAAATTTAGAATGTTTGGAACTAATGCCTATAGCATCTAGGAACATAATTCTCACGCGGATATAACTTTTCAGACCATCCGATCTTATTATGTAATATGACGAAGGCAATAATGTATTCTGGAGACACATTTCGTAGGAACGTCTAAAATCCAGCACGAGTTGATTATACAGTCTGTTTTCAAAAGCACTAGGAACATTATTAGGAAATATATCTGTATTAGAAACACTTGTGGCGTAAATAACGTGGGAATCCATTGCTGGACTATAAGTGAATAAACTAAAAACAAAACAGAACATCTATTTATACACTCACCTTTAGTAAGCTAGCCATGTTGCTCCTCCACCAACTTTAGGGCGTTTAGTTTCTCCAGCAGCTGTAGAAGGAGCATATACCCGTTTTCTTCTTAGTACCACGTCATCATTAAATACTTGTTTACGAGATTCTGTATTCCTAAACATTTCTCGTGGAGTTGAGGTTAAAGAGATGAATAATTTAACCAGCCATAATTTTTCTCGTGGGAATACAGAGCGGTGAATCGTCATTTTAGTTAAAATATCATCAATTGTTTATTCCAGTCACTGGCATTTGCAGATTCCCATTGACGTTCCATTGCACCATCTTGCTTTCATCAAAATAATTCAACAGCGACGTAGCATAATCATGATCTTTAGCTTTCAATTTTAAATATACCAAATGTATTTATGAAAGATTAGCTCGTACTGAAACTGATGCTACTGGCATTGCTGTTGGTGTTGGAGCTAGTGATGGCGCTACTTCTGTTTTTTTTTACTACTGGTACTTTAGCAGGTCCCTCATCAATGGATTTACGAGGTACTAGATAATATTCTTTAATTTTTTATTTATTAAATAGCCTGGAAATTAGACTAGCCGCTATGGGTAATAATATACCGAGGATACTGCCTCCTTCGCGAGTCAATAAAATGCGCTTTTTGTTTGAAATTGAGGGTTTCTTGCAAGCCAGCGAATGCAAGGTGTCTCTGTATTTCTTCAATTTGACTATAACTTTCTTTTTAACCGGAAGCCTATTTTTCAGAAATTTTTTGAAAATCTCTGACAAGCAATGAATATGCGTTTTTTTAAACTGAGCAATCAATTTTTTCCAGGCTGAGGAATTAAGTTTGCTCAGCAAGGTCACCAACTCTCTGTACTTTTATACTAATGGCTTTTTCATATCTTCAACAAATCATCAGCATCAATCAACTGATCAAATGAAGAGTCGTAGCCTTCGTACCTTACTTTATACTGTAATTTATTATTAGGTAATGTACATTTACGTAGCACCTCAATATTAAATGCAGCTGGTAAATGGGTAAGGGTTAATTCTTCCTTATAAAACCCTCCGTCAATAGGCTTGTTATTCAAATCTTGTAAAAAATATAATGGGATAGGCTGGCTTTTATCTATACGAATAATTCTGAAAATTTCTTCCGTTTTCTGTCTAGCAAAACCCTTCTTGAATGTCGAAATTCTGTTGGAGAGAGTAATGCGAACTGTGTCTTCCACAGCTAGTAGAGAACTAAGACCTGCTTTAGCTTTGTCCATACTTTTATACATGAGATTGAACTGTTTCTTTATATCTTGTGGACGAGATAAAGCATGAACGTCAACTGGAGTCCGACCACCTAACCCTCGGTGGGGTGTTGTGTTATACGCCTTTATGATATCAGGCAATATGGGCAGATATCTCGAATCTCGAGGTATTGTGCGCAGTCATATATTTATAAATCTTTGTTTTCATGGTACATATAAAGCGTTCGGCGATAGCGGCTTATGTTTCTTGAGAAAATACGCTATACAGTTTAATATTTTTAGCTGCTAACATTCGTTGCATATGAGAGTTATAAAATTCACCCCCTCTATCTGTATTAATTTTACGTATTCCTTGGAAATATGAGGATTCCAATATATTTTTCAGAGCTTTACTCAGAGTCTGCCCGTCTTTGCGTTTCAGAGATGCAACTTGCGCATACCGAGAAAAAATATCGACACAGACGAGAATGTATTTAATATCATCATTGTGTTTAGCTAATAGTCCCATTTCTGCTAAATCACAAGCTAAATATATACGGGGTTTAGGACTCAGTACCTTTCGTCGCTGAAATTTGCGAGGTCTTAATGCATGCAAAGTGTAAGCTTTAGACGATTTCAAGTATTCTTTGACATCTGATAAAGTAATATCTGGTTTTAAGGCTTTAGCTGCTTTACACAACCTATCAACCCCCCTAACCCTCCTGAGGATGCGGGGTTATAATAAATTTTATCTAGTACGTGCTCCATCTTCTAATAAAGTGATATCGGATTGTATGGGTTTAGTTGTTTTATATATCCGATATACCAACCCCCTCAACCTCCCCTTGTGGTTGTTGTTGTCGTGGGGGACACATCCCATACACACAACCCCCCTAACCTCCCCTTGTGGTTGTTGTTTTCATCTATTACGTTCACCATTGGTATACAATTTCGTATGGATGCTCACCAACAATATTGCTACAGAAGGTGATGCGTTCAGGGGTTTTTACTCCTAAATCTACCAATAAATATCCATAAGGTTTACTGATGGCTATCTTGTAGATATCCAAAAGCTTTTTAGAATCGTGTTTTCCAAATAATTGCCGCTCTAAAGTTTTAATTTGAGCTAAATCTCTAGATTTCACTAATATGAAATGGGAGGCGTTTAAACTTATACTTCTAGCATATTTCTCAGAGAAAAATATATTTTGGGTAATTAATATACACGAAATAGCAAGATGTCTGCCTTTAGTGAAGATATCAGACACAATTTTGGAATTGGCAGATTCGATGAACAAGTCATCAATAATGATTAAAATAGGTGAGTCGTCTGTACGTTCATCTAATGGGTTAATAATTTCAGGATGAGCTATTATTTTCTTGTTAATTACTGGTTCGTCTAGCAATGCTTTGTAACTGCCGCCGCATATAATAATACTGGAGAATTTCAGATGGTATTTTTGTACGAGTTTAGTGCACAAATAAGATTTTCCACCATTGGAAAATCCTGCGATAATTATTCTGCTAGGTTCATTGAAAATATCGAGTTGTTCTTCAGTGATAGGTGAACTATCCATGACTCTTGTTGGGTTTGTACTGACATAAGTATGATAAGGACATTATATATAAACATGGGAGGTTTTATAAAAACATCAAGGTATACATTTCATAATTTTTTATTTTTTGGCATAGAACATTTTCAAAACATAGGTTAGGGGGCAAGGTTTATAAAAACATCAAAGTATACATTTCACAAATTTTTATTTTTATATAGAACAAACATTTTCAACATAGGTTAGAGGAGTCTGCATTTTCAGAACATCAGTGATGAGTCAGGGGCCCTGCAATTTTTTCCAACATCAATGATAGGTTAAGGGAAGGTAGCAATTTTTCAAACACAAATATAGGTTTGGTAGCAATTTTTCAAACACAAAAAGATAGGTTAGGGGAGGTTGCAAATTTTCTATCACCAATTTCTTCAGTTACTAATTGTGAGGATACGTCTTGTTCACCAGTGCATCGCGTTTTCCCCACATATTGAATATGGGATGGAATCTCACAAGACATGCAGCAGGTGCAGGTACATCATCCTCCTCCTCCTCATTCTCGTCTTCATGAATTTCTGCTCGAGGTATATCGGGGTGTCCATACGCCAAAGACTGTGTAGGACTCAGTACATAACGTTTATCGTCAAAGGCTGACAATCCACGTTTTGTAGTGAGACAGGTACACATACGGCCTTTAACATTCCTAATAGATCTGGATTGGAACCTCTGCCCAATACTTAACTCTAAAGCACTTTGGAAAACTGCATGAGTGAGTTTAGACAGGTAACTGGGAATTCCTTTACAACGACATATCTGAACCTGATCTTGAGTGAGAATTGAGTACATTTTAGGCTTCAATGCGATGAGTTCCTTAATGATTTTGGCTCCAACTTCCGATTTTAACAAACCCAGTTGACCTTTGCGAGAGTTATTGAAATAGGGATTTTCAGGAGGGAAATTGCTGAAATCCATATGCTGAGATAAAGGCAGTTTATTTAATTCCTCAAAAGCATTTGGACAAATCAATTCAATCAAATACGAATCTGTATCCGTATACAGCAATCTAGCTTTGTCTCCATAATGAACTTTGACCGTATTATACCAAAAATCATATAGGATCCTCTTAGCTATTTGCAGGATCTGGAACCCCAGATCCTGAGTGATTGTTTCTTAACCGTGCAAATGACTCTGTCTTCGCTCAACAAAATGCACCGTTTGAAGAATGGATTGCGTGCAAGCTTTTGGAGTTTGTCTCGTGATGTAACTAAATAATGCTGATCACCATATTTACTCACATTTGTCAAACTCTTGCCGTAAATTGCATTTGATACCAGCTTGAAAGCTTTACCCTTAATGGCGCAAGGTGTATTAGAACGTTCACGAGCATTTGTTTCGACAAATTCGTTAAGGTACTTGCTTTGTTGCAATTCGTAAACTGCATTTACCTTAGCTACTTCTAATCCCAATTTCATCAGCATCTGAAGCAAATCTAAACTGACCAAGTAATCTTTTTGAGGGAGAGGAGAAGCAATTAATTTATTGTTTTTCTTGGGGAATTTGCGATCTTCGGTATTTAAAATGTGTTTGCTATAATCGGACAGATATGAGTTGAAATATTAGCATGCGACAGGGTTAAGGGTAAGTCATCGGTGTATCGAGCCACCTCAGGTGCGACATGCTTGGTATCACACATGACCCAATTCCCTTTATCCCAATCACATGCAATATTTTCCAATCCCTGTTGGAGCCAATCATCGCATTCGGCAGCAGATAATATACGGATCCCACCTTGAGGAAGCAGTTCTGTCATACAGGTGGCGTATAGGCCATTAAAATCTAAATACAGAATATATTTATCGGTGCTAGAAGGATCAGCACCTGTATGCTCATTTTGTACACTTGTGTGTTGTCGTACAACAGAGGTAAATCCGCCACTTAGATTTCTACGCAATACATCGTACAAATGGGGATCAGAAATAGAGTCCAAGACAACTTGACTCTTAAACAAGAAAGTGTCCCATGCAAAACTAGATAACGAGACATAGTGTGTAATGTCTAACTTGTGCAGCTCAAGCATGGTCTTGCGCCATACAGTAAACACATCACACAATAGTCCAGTATCTACTTTCAAATAGACCTTCAAGTAATCCCCTAATGGTCTTGCATTCCGCTAATCTAAAGACTCCTTTAGCCTGTGTATAATCGTTCTGGCTTATGGCCTCGTGTTTTAAACTATTGTAGAAGGCTTCGGGAGGAGGAAGAGCCGGTTCATTTAATTTCTCCAAAGATGAAATATAGTCATAGCAGAATACCTGTTTACCTGTCTTTAATAAATGGTGGGCGGCTGCAGGGACGTCATCTAGCATAACTAAGGTGTAAGTGGTGGGTTTACCTTCCCTGATATGTTCTTTAGCTAGTTTTTCCAGCCTACCATTTAGTAAAGCCAGACTGTCCATAAACCGAAGTTTACCGATATCTACTTTCATGAACTTAAATCCAACTTTGGAGGCAATATCAATTTTGCGGTTAGGGAGGTTAGACAATTCATTTAAAATTACCCCGAGGTCATAAGCAGCTTTGTGAGAGAATGTATACAAATATTTATATGAATTGCTGCATAACATGTTACACCTACGGCAATAGGCAGCTAGATAATTATAAAATTCAATAGCATGATCATGATGACGGTGCTTGTCTTTATCTGATTTAAATGGTCTATAGCACATTTCACATGTGGTTTGCCGTCTATGGGCTCGCCAATGTTCACGTGTCATAGATATTTTATATTTAGGCATGGTAGATTTAATTCTCTTCCATGCTTTCTCCAAAGTATCTATGAAATGATTCACAGGGTCATCCCCCATATACGTTAATTTCTCTACCACCTCCAATTTCCTGTTGATGATGATAAAAGCATATGCCACGACTTTGTGACGCTTCTCAATCATACCTTCGGGATTGGAGGGGTCCAACAATCACTCGAAATCATAATATGCCGTGTGAGAAGGTCCATAGGCACGACCGTAATTTTTGAACTGGATTTTATGACATTCAGGGTAAAATTTCAATGTTTGTTTCACTTCGCACGACTCTTCGTGATCACGCATCACATCAGGTGACAAATGAATTAAACAGGAATGGCCAAAAATATGTTTGTTAGGAATATTATTTGCATTACTGCGCATGTTGTGAACATATTGATTGAAATCTTTAATGAACACAAGATGCTGATCCTCTAGCATGAGCAATGGTACTTTATGAGCGGAATGTTCCCTGCCTTTTCTAGCTAAGCTAATGTAGTACCGGTTATCTTTACGAGTGAGCACATAGATAAATATACTTAATTTATTTATGCTTTCAATTTTATTGATGTTATCATACGGTATGGGAATTTCAATATCCTCACTCCAACGGACAAATCTAAGACACCACCTGGCTGACTTGGAAAATCTGCGGATATTATCTAATGTAATCCCCTGAGCAAGGCATGTGTATGCTGCCAAACATTGGATCAAACATATATTTTGCTCGCCTTTAGGATTGAAAACATAATTTTTGCCACGCAATTTATCTGGATAAGGCACGTATTCTCCTAGACGGATGGGATGCTGAACAGCTATGGAATTGATATAAAAACCAGAAATGCTCTGTATACCTAGACTCGAATCTTCTGTCTCGGCAAAGAACTCTTCTAACTTATTATCCAATTCAGCAATCCATTGATCTACGACAACACTAGCCTCATGCCTCGTTACAGTGCGTTGTTCAGCCCTTATAGGCAACTCCCCCTCAAAATCAGGTTTATTTTCTTGATTAAGTCGTTGTAAATTAAAAGAAAAATCTGGGTAAATTAAAAGGGCAGGAGGGAAATTGGGGTGAACGGCGTCAAACAAGGATTCTATTTGCTGAATAAAATAATCACGATATATAGTTAAATAATGGGCAGGATCTCCTTGGGCATAATAGGGATGCTATATGAATGGCGTATGTACCCCCCATTGAAATTATTTATCACTTCAAGCACTTCGGGTTGAGGAGGAAGTAAAACATCTACCTGCTGCTGATGTTCCTGTTCCTGAGGTGGTGGCGAATTAGCAATATGCTGGCTGGCTTCCACATCTGAATCTGCTTCCCAAACCAAATGCAGGGACTCCTCATCGTCATCCTCTAGATGGCTCCCTAGAACAAAAAGAATTGTGATTTTTAGTAAATAATATAAATTAAATATAAGAATATTCATAAAAATAAATAATGCAAAGTTATGGGAATAATCATTGACGATGATACACACGATTTGCACTGTTCCTGCTGCTGTTGCTATCTTCTAATGGCGGTGTATGAGCTTGACTAGTGCTAGGCTCATCCTCCTCCTCCACGAGGATAATTCTCCACTATCTGCCCAACTGGAGATCCTAAAAAAAAATATAAAATTATATTTATACCTATATAAATAGAAAAAAGTACTGTCAATATTACAACTGTAAAATAATGGGGGAATAGCAGCAGAAAATAAAAGACTTTTTTTAAATTGTGCACGTTGAGGTGGAGAACCTTCTAGATCCTCAGAACCCGAGCTGGTTGAAGACTCTGTGTCCTCCTCTTCCAAATACAGGCAAAATGAACATGCTTCCGGAATATAACCTGCAGATAAAAATAAAATACTTTTCGAGTGAAACTTTTATATAATGCATGTAAATAAAAAAATAAGTAAATTTCGCAGTTAATAATAACAATAATAATAATAATACTCACGGTTGGCACAAAATACTTTGCAGCAGGCAGCACAAATTTTGTCATAATGCCCGAGAGGTATATCTTCACACTGGGGACAGATTATAGCAAACTCACGACGCGAGTTCGCCGTATATGAAATATGACACACTTCACACTTAATCTTGCACAGGTGCAATTTCCCCTGCTTTGGGTTATTGCAGAAAGGACAAGTTTCCATGGTCGTGTATCACGGTTGAATTATACAGTGGTTTGGTGAAATGTCGAGGAGCGATGCTGGCTTCTTGTGCAGGCTAAGGGGGCTAGAGTTGAACTGACCCATTCACTAGGGGGAATGGCTGCTAGGTCAGCTTACCAGTCATGTTGCCAGACGTACGATTATGCTCAAATTGCGGTAACATTTGGGTTGCTATTATAGTTTTGAACTTATCACTGAATAATGATTACAGTTGTGGATGACTAAAATGTATATTCATAAACCTCTGATTAGGTTAGGTGGGGATGGATAGTCTAGCCATTTTTAAAAAATGGCTAGCATTGAAGTCACCACACCTGGCAGGGACTGTTTTCATACAAGTGGATGATAGTGGGTTTTTCATTTTTATTTGCCCTATGCTCAATAAGCATTCTGTGAAGACATATTGACAAAACTTAAATTACATTCTCTAGAAAGACGAAGAAGAAATAGGAGTGACACGATAGAGGTGTGACTGAATGGTCATAGTAAAGGGGGATATTAGTAACCTATTAAAAGTATAAACATGAAACAGAACAGGAATAATTTGGATAGGTTTTTTAGATATAGGAAAAGACCTGGGTATATACAGGTAGCAGGGGACGAACTTGAAAATACTCACATAACTTCTTGCAGTGCTGCTCCCCTTTGTTTCATATGAATGGATTTCATTCCTATGCTCAATAAACGATCCTGGGGTGGTCATGCTATTTCAGTAAACCGACTTATTCAGGGAAGATGAAGACTGGCCAGCTGATGACGTCATTTTTCCATTAGCAATGCCTGTGCATGGGTCACTGGGGTAACGAAATTTGGGTATGCCAGGGACCGGCATTTTAATCCTACCCTCAGGCATATTGAAGACTGGCTACCCGATGACGTCATTGACCATTGGTGATGCCTGTGCAAGGGTCGCTGAGGTAACACAAAACACACAAGACAGGGACCGGCAATTTAATCCCCTTGAGCCAAATGGCAGGGACCATAGAGCGACTTGTTGAAAAAATCGAGAAAGCCCAAGGGCCAATGACCTGCAGGGGACCAAACGACACCGGGGTAACGAAAATTGACTATGCCAAGTTCCGGCTTGGGACCAAACGACACCGGGGTAACGAAAATTGACTATGCCAAGTTCCGGCTTGGGATCAAACGACACCGGGGTAACGAAAATCGACTATGCCAAGTTCCGGCTTGGGACCAAACGACACCGGGGTAACGAAAATCGACTATGCCAAGTTCCGGCTTGGGATCAAACGACACCGGGGTCACGAAAATCGACTATGCCAAGTTCCGGCTTGGGACCAAACGACACCGGGGTAACGAAAATCGACTATGCCAAGTTCCGGCTTGGGATCAAACGACACCGGGGTCACGAAAATCGACTATGCCAAGTTCCGGCTAGGGACCAAACGACACCGGGGTAACGAAAATTGACTATGCCAAGTTCCGGCTTGGGACCAAACGACACCGGGGTAACAAAAATCGACTATGCCAAGTTCTGGCTTGGGAAAAAAGCAAAATAGCCGGTACTTGTCATAGTTTCCACTACTGTTAGCTCCATCTGTGTGGCCTGCAGCGACGAACAGACAAACAGCCAGACACACACACACACAGATATTCTCTCACACTTTGGAGTACGTAAGATACTATATCTAATGTGTCTCGACTCAATAAGATTCTTATTTTGAGTTTATATTTATGGCGAAAATGTCTAAATATTGAACATTTATTGGTTCTTAGTCTTGGGAATTTTGACCGGATTTGTGCTATATATTATGCTGGATGGGTATCCAGCGATGCTTTGGTCGGTCTATCTGTCTCCAATTTGACCATATATCTATCCTTCCACCTATCTCTCTATCCGTCCATCCACCTATCTCTCTTATTATTTAGCGATTAATCTATATATCCATTCATATAATCTTCTATCCATTAATCTAATCTTTTATCCATTAATCTAATCTTCAATCCATCCATTATCCATCTATCCATCTATTCCTCCAACAATCAATGCATCCATCTATCTATCCCTCTATCTCAGTCTATCTATCCATCTATCTCGGTCTATCTATCCATCAATCTAATTATCTACTCATCCTCTATTTATGAATCTATGTATATATTCTTCTATCGTTGAATCTACCTATCTAGCAATCCATATATTCATCTATCTGTCTTTCTCTCTGTTCACTTGTATGTCTATCCATCTGTCCAAGCATCTACATCTCTGCCTATTTGTCTATACATCTATCTATCCGTCTTTCCCTTTATACATCCATCTATTGACGTGTACAAGAATGTAAGAACTCTTGTTTATATACAAAAATAAATAAAATAACTAAATAAATATAAATAAGAAAATATCTATCCATCCATCTACTCATCCATCAATCTACTCATTCAACTATCTATTCATACATCTATTCATTCATCTTCCCTCTCTGTCCATTTATCTATACACATCTATCCATCTTTCTCTCCACCTGTGCAACCATTTATCCATCCATCAATGCTGCCATCTATCCATAAATCTTTTCATCTAACTTTCTCTCCATCTATCTAACTATATCTACATCTTGCTTTCTTTTCATCTATCTATCCATGCACCTAAATTAATCAACTTTGTATCCATTAATTCAACCAAATATCTGTTCATTTAACTATCAATCTATATATTCGACTATCCATCATTGTACCTAAACATCCATACATCTATCAATCCACTTATCTGTCTATTCATGTTTCCAGCCATCTACCCATCCATTAATCTGCTTTCAGTCTCTGTCTCTAGATATCTTTGTCTCTGCTTCTCTGTATCTGTCTGTCTATCTGTTCATCAGAGAGAACTCTGAAGAGAAATATAATTGTCTGTGTGTTGATTGTCAACAGTGAGAGGATGTTACGACCCTGGGTCCAGATGGATCCTGGGTCCATCTGACTGTGGCAGATGGACCGGGATTGAATGGCATTTGTTGACATACAGATGATGTAAGGACTCTTCACTGATGTATGTATTTTAGGTGTGAGAGGCCCTGAATGTGTTGGATTATACGTTGGATTAGTAATGTTTAAATTATAGACTTTTTAGATTTGTTTGGTTAAATAATGAATGTTAATTGTGTGGTAAGTTTATACACAGGATTGTTCCTCAAATTGCAAATGCCGGGCGAATACGTCCTTGCCAGATGTTAGAGCATTTTGATGCTCCTACATCTATAGGTTTCCACTGAACCCGAATCAATTGCTTCACTCAATATCCCCCCCCCATGCACTGTGGCTCAGTCTTCTGGGTACTCCTTTATCAGTACACAGAGAGTGTGTGCCTGGGAACACCCAGCACATAGGTTCGAACCATCGTCACGACTCCTACAGATTATCTCACTGATACATCACGAGAGTGTGATTACTCTCTGTGTATTAAAGGAAGAGCGTCAGAGGTAGAGCATTCCAAGATGACTGAACCAGAGTGCATGGGGTGGATTGTCTGACACCCTGGATCGGCGTCAATGGAAGGCTCAGGAGTCCCAGAGGGTGCAGTAGTACCCAAGGTTGCAATTGTTTTGACCATGTCGTGGCTTAGTCGTCTGGAACGTGTGCCTGGTAACTAACAGCACATTGGTTAGAACCCTCATGGCGGCTACTAAGGCTTATCTATCTATTTATTAATCCGCCTCTTGGTCTATACATCCATCCCTTTATCTACTATCTGTCTCATTCTCTTCCTCTATCTTTATCTCTGCCTCTCTCTGTCTATCTGTCTCTAGCTATGTTTCTGTTTCTGAGTTTCTGTGTGCGTCTCTCTCTCTATGTTTTTCTGTCCCTCTGTCTTACAATAGTATTATGTGTGGGTGGTCGGCAGTGGGAGCAGCTCAGTGGTGTGAAGAACTAAACAAACAATAGTTACCCTTACTCTGGTATACAGCAGTTTGCTTGAGAAACTTTTGACGCTGTGGGAGAATTGTCTGTTTGATGTGAGTAAAGGCAAATTATTCACAGCTGGAATTTTTTGTCAATTTTCACAAATTAATGAATAATGTGGCAGATTACTATAAACTATTTTTTGATATAAAAAATTTGGCCCCCAACTTTGAACAGACAGACATTCTCTCATATGGTATAATTATAAAATATAAATATTGCATTTTGACACATAAAAATTGTGGTGTGTTGTATGACATCAGTGTTATATAATGTAGGGATGCATAAATGTCATCCTTACCATACTCATCTGCAGCGTTAATGTTTGCTCCAGCGTCGAGGAGGAACTTCACAGTGTTGTTGTGACCAAATGCGGCTGCCCAGTGAAGGGCTGTTATGCCTGTCAACAGATACCACAATTGTTATTATGCATAAACCGTCACGATTCCTGTTCTTTATGTAAATATTGAAATAATCTGTTCTAGATGAACCTTTTTATATACTAGTAAAGTGTACAGACTCTAAATAGTATGCAAAATAATTTTCCACCCTAAATTTAAGAGAGAAAGATCATGTTAAAATTTTTAGGAATAGATCACTATTAAAATATCCGACATCTGACCAGTTCTTGTTTGATAATGTATTACTTGTGACGAGAGCGACAGTGGTGCTATTGTCAGGCCTGAAACGCTAAGTGTATTAGTGGTTTGAACCATACTATATACTTGCTCTACCTACAGATCCAACATTCTTCTCGTATACCATTTTGTATGTATGTGATTTTCCCCTAATAAATATTATTATTATTATTATTATTATTATTATTATTATTATTATTATTATTATTATTATTATTATTATTATTATTATTATTATTATTATTATTATGTACATAAGAAGAGCATTACTGGGACTTTAATTATTAAATAATAATTATTTATTAATTTAATTATTAAATAATAATTTAATTATTATTATGTACATAAGAAAAAAACTTTACTGGGGTGAACCAATAGCTCCAGTCTTGCCATCTTCAGTTAACCAACATAGCCTTTATAGGCATCGTATGCCATACACGTTTGTCAATAAAATGTTGGCAATACTTACTCGAGGAAAGAGAAACTTTGTTGCTATCACAATTCAACCAATATAGCCATAAATGGTATGTAACTGATATATTTGAGAATGGCTGATGGAGGCATGAGGAACATCGTTGTCATCATCAGTTAACAGTGACCATCACAGATACTCTGAACACCACCATTCGCTATCTTATCATGCAAGCTTAGGGCATCAGGAACACCATGATACGCCCGAAAAATATTATTATAATTGATGATATCCTGCTTCACTAGTAGTTATCTAACCATACTGACTTGAGAAGAGAGTAACATTGTGTTATCATTGTCAGATAAACAAGATGATCATTGAGGATATCCTTCATCTGGTGATGAGGACATCACCAGATGTCAATCCATCCCCAGGTTAACCTACTTTCTGAGGTGTTCATCAACCTACAGTTGCCAAAATCTAGGCGTGCTTGTCCTGTTACTGAAATCAATGTTAGAAAAAGCCCTCAACCTCTCTCTTGATGACCTACAATGGAAACAAGCCTCTCTTCCCGTAAGACTTGGGTTCCTCGGAGTTCGAACAGCAACCCAAATTGCTGTTCCAGCCTTCCTGTCCTACTCTTCGGCATCCGACGACCTTGAGTAGGAAATTCTTCCTGCCTACTTACATCAGCTGGCAGGTATACACGATCCCAATTTTATAAGCTGTGCCACCGAGTAGGTCTCTCGTGCAGGCCTATCACCTCAACCACGATCCCCAAAAGCCCACAAGCAATCCAGTTGGGATGGCCCCATTGTAGATCAAGTTGCTGCAGAGTGCCTGGGTGCTGCAACAACACAACACGACATTGCTCGCCTCACAGCAGTAACAGCCCCACATGCAGGGGATTTCCTGTTAGAAACCCCAATGTCGGCAACTTGCACGCGTCTCGCACCACACGCCCTCTGAATTGCTGTAGCCCTCCGCCTTGTTGCCCTACTCCACACCATATATAAGTGTTTTTGCGGAGAGGTCGTGGCTGACAGGTACGGTCACCATGGCCTACTCTGCCAAAACACAGGGGGATGGCACTCGAGGCACAGTGAGGTTAACGACATCATCAAGAGGAGCCTCTCCACAGCTTGACGCCCAGTTGAGAGAGAGCCTCGTTATCTAACGCCCTATAAATCTGATGCTCTTATTGGTCGCCTAGATGGTATCATAGTAGCCTGGTGGATAGCGCGCAGGACTCGAAATTCTGTGGCGCGGGTTCGATTCCCGCACGAGGCAGAAACAAATGGGCAAAGTTTCTTTCACCCTGAATGCCCCTGTTACCTAGCCGTAAATAGGTACCTGGGTGTTAGTCAGCTGTCACGGGCTGCTTCCTGGGGGTGGAGGCCTGGTCAAGGACCGGGCCGCGGGGACACTAAAGCCCCGAAATCAACTCAAGATAACCTCAAGATAACCTCAAGATAGTGAACCTCTGGAAGAATGGCAAGCAGTTGGTGTGGGACTACACGTGCGTATCAACCCTGGCTAACACCTACATTGACTTCAGTGATGCACTACCAGGCGGTGCTACCACTCACAGGGAATCAGCCAAATCCCGTAAGTACAGAGAACTGGATCACCACTACAATTTGGCCCCATTGCTTCTGAGAAACTGCGCCTGGGGTAAAAGTGCCACCAGTTTTTTAAGGAACTGGGTTCTATGCTAATTGAAACAACATGAAACCCTAGAACTGCCAGCTTCCTTTTAAAGCACCTCAGTGTGGCGATACAGAGGGGAAATACACACTGCATTCGGGGATCCTGCCCCACCATCTGAGGAGCTGGAGGAACTCAACAACATATGATAATCATCTCTGTACCCATTTTGTAACTCATTTTTTGTAACACAGCTTAAATAAAACAAACATATATGTGTATATACAAAAGAATGGGAATGGAAATAGAAGAAAATATTAAAGTGTTCAATGAGAATTCACAAGATCAAGAAGTCAACACCAGCAATCAACAGCCAATTAATGCACAACTATATTCTACCCACCTCAAGACTCCGCTCCAATATAGAAGCATCAAGAAATATGGACCAATAGGCTTTCTACAATCACTTCCATTCAATACCCATTGTTTCGTGTTCTGTCTTGTGTTTAGGAATTTAATACCCTATTAATACCACCTCACCCCATCCACCTCACTCAAATGTAGATATAAACAAATCGAAGATGTGTAAGTTCTATTCAGTTGTGTATGTGTAAACAAAAGTCTTTGAAAATGTAATAAGTTTTACGAAACGCGCTCAAGTGTCGTGTCAGACTAGAAATAAAAATGAATTTTGGAGAATTGATTTTTGAATTACCACCAACAGTGAAAAGAAACGTACGAAAGATCGAGAAAATTCGTGTTAGAATTATTAATCTTACTTTTTCGGTCATATTTAATAATATATGTCTACAGGAAAGACTGCTACCAAAATATACTAATATATATATATATATATATATATATATATATATATATATATATATATATAATATATATATATATATATATATATATATATATATATATATAGATATATATATATGTATATATATATATATGTATATATATATATATATATATATATATATATATATATATATATATATATATATATATATATATATATATATATATATATATATATATATATATGTCGTACCTAGTAGCCAGAACTCACTTCTCAGCCTACTATTCAAGGTCCGATTTGCCTAATAAGCCAAGTTTTCCTGAATTAATATATTTACTATAATTTTTTTCTTATGAAATGATAAAGCAACCCTTTTCTCTATTGTATGAGGTCAATTTTTTTTTACTGAAGTTAAAATTAACGTAGATATATGACCGAACCTAACCAACCCTACCTAACCTAACCTAACCTATCTTCATAGGTTAGGTTAGGTTAGGTAGCCGAAAAAGTTAGGTTAGGTTAGGTTAGGTAGGTTAGGTAGTCGAAAAACAATTAATTCATGAAAACTTGGCTTATTATATATATATATATATATATATATATATATATATATATATATATATATATATATATATATATATATATATATATATATATATATATATATATATATATATATATATATATATATATATATGTCGTACCTAGTAGCCAGAACTCACTTCTCAGCCTACTATGCAAGGCCCGATTTGCCTAATAAGCCAAGTTTCCCTGAATTAATATATTTTCTCAAATTTTTTTCTTATGAAATGATAAAGCTACCCATTTCATTATATATGAGGTCAATTTTTTTATTGGAGTTAAAATTAACGTAGATATATGACCGAACCTAACCAACCCTACCTAACCTAACCTAACCTATCTTTATAGGTTAGGTTAGGTTAGGTAGCCGAAAATGTTAGGTTAGGTTAGGTTAGGTAGGTTAGGTAGACGAAAAACAATTAATTCATGAAAACTTTGCTTATTAGGCAAATTGGGCCTTGCATAGTAGGCTGAGAAGTGCGTTCTGGCTATTAGGTACGACATATATATATATATATATATATATATATATATATATATATATATATATATATATATATATATATATATATATATATATATATATATATATATATATATATATTAGTATATTTTGGTAGCAGTCTTTCCTGTAGACATATATTATTAAATATGACCGAAAAAGTAAGATTAATAATTCTAACACGAATTTTCTCAATCTTTCGTACATTACGCTTCACTGTTGGAGGTAAATCAAAAATCACTTCTCCAAAATTCATTTTTATTTCTAGTCTGACGCGACACGGGCGCGTTTCGTAAAACTTATTACATTTTCAAAGACTTCACAAATACACAACTGATTAGAACTTACGTATCTCTGCTATTATATCTACATTTGAGTGAGGTGGGAGGGATGATGTGGCATATAGTGACGTGGCATTAACACAAGACAGAACATGAGAGGATATTAATAGGGTATTAAAAGTATCAACACAAGACAGAACAGAAACAATGGGTATTGAATAGAAGTGTTTGTAGAAAGCCTATTGGTCCATATTTCTTGATGCTTCTATATTGGAGCGGAGTCTTGAGGTGGGTAGAATATAGTTGTGCAATAATTGGCTGTTGATTGCTGGTGTTGACTTCTTGATGTGTAGTGCCTCGCAAACGTCAAGCCGCCTGCTATCGCTGTATCTATCGATGATTTCTGTGTTGTTTACTAGGATTTCTCTGGCGATGGTTTGGTTATGGGAAGAGATTATATGTTCCTTAATGGAGCCCTGTTGCTTATGCATCGTTAAACGCCTAGAAAGAGATGTTGTTGTCTTGCCTATATACTGGGTTTTTTGGAGCTTACAGTCCCCAAGTGGGCATTTGAAGGCATAGACGACGTTAGTCTCTTTTAAAGCGTTCTGTTTTGTGTCTGGAGAGTTTCTCATGAGTAGGCTGGCCGTTTTTCTGGTTTTATAGTAAATCGTCAGTTGTATCCTCTGATTTTTGTCTGTAGGGATAACGTTTCTATTAACAATATCTTTCAGGACCCTTTCCTCCGTTTTCAGGAAATTTCTGTGTTGTTTACTAGGATGTCTCTGGCGATGGTTTGGTGTGGGAAGAGATTATATGTTCCTTAATGGAGCCCTGTTGCTTATGCATCGTTAAACGCCTAGAAAGAGATGTTGTTGTCTTGCCTATATATTGGGTTTTTTGGAGCTTACAGTCCCCAAGAGGGCATTTGAAGGCATAGACGACGTTGGTCCCTTTTAAAGCGTTCTGCTTTGTGTCTGGAGAGTTTCTCATGAGTAGGCTGGCCGTTTTTCTGGTTTTATAGTAAATCGTCAGTTGTATCCTCTGATTTTTGTCTGTAGGGATAACGTTTCTATAAACAATATCTTTCAGGACCCTTTCCTCCGTTTTATGAGCTGTGGAAAAGAAGTTCCTGTAAAATAGTCTAATAGGGGGTATAGGTGTTGTGTTAGTTGTCTCTTCAGAGGTTGCATGGCGTTTCACTTTCCTTCTTATGATGTCTTCGACGAAACCATTGGAGAAGCCGTTGTTGACTAGGACATGCCTTACGCTACAGAGTTCTTCGTCGGCTTGCTTCCATTCTGAGCTGTGGCTGAGAGCACGGTCGACATATGCGTTAACAACACTCCTCTTGTACCTGTCTGGGCAGTCGCTGTTGGCATTTAGGCACATTCCTATGTTCGTTTCCTTAGTGTAGACTGCAGTGTGGAAACCTCCGCTCTTTTCCATCACTGTTACATCTCGAAAGGGCAGCTTCCTATCCTTTTCCATCTCGTAAGTGAAACGCAGCACGGAACTCTGCTCAAATGCCTCCTTCAGCTCCTGCAGATGTCTGACATCAGGTACCTGTGTAAAAATGTCGTCAACATACCTGCAGTATATGGCCGGTTTCAAGTTCATGTCGACTAAGACTTTTTGCTCGATGGTACCCATGTAGAAGTTTGCAAACAGGACACCTAGGGGAGAACCCATGGCGACCCCATCTACTTGCTTATACATGTGCCCATCCGGGCTCAAGAAGGGTGCCTCTTTAGTACAAGCTTGGAGTAGTTTCCTTAGAATATTTTCTGGTATGTCAAGAGGAGTACAGGCTGGATCATGATACACTCTGTCGGCTATCATCCCGATTGTCTCGTCCACAGGTACGTTGGTGTACAGTGATTCTACGTCCAACGAGGCTCTTATCCCTGTGGTCCGTGTGCCCCGCAGTAAGTCAACAAATTCCTTTGGAGACTTCAGGCTGTAGGCGCAAGGGACATAAGGAGTCAGCAGGCCGTTGAGTCGCTTCGCCAGTCTGTACGTGGGTGTGGGTATCTGGCTAATGATTGGCCGAAGTGGGTTTCCAGGCTTGTGTGTCTTGACATTTCCATACGCATATCCAGGTTTATATTCCCCAATAATCTTTGGCAGGTGGAGTCCAGATTTTTTGAACCCCACCACCCCCCTCTGCAAAGAAACCCTCCCTTCCCCTCACCCTACCTGCCCCCACCCAACCCTCCTTCCCCCCCCCACCCCATTCTTACCCTGTCATCCCTTCCCCATTCCCATCATGTCCCCCCTCCCACCTTTCCCCCCTCCCCCTTCATCCCATACCCTCTCTATCCCTCCTCCCCCCTCACCCCGTATCCTCCATGTCCCCCCTATCTCCTTAACCCACACCCTACCTGTCCCCCCTTCCATGAAACCCCCACCCCTCACCCAAAACTCCCCTGAAACCCTGCAAACCACCTCACAGAACATCTCACCCACTGAAAAGCTTCCCACACCAGCAAAATGCTCGCCAAGAAAGGGACAAGAAAATGAACTGAAGAAAGTGAGCTTCAAGGCAATGTACACTAACATAGATGGAATTACTAATAAAACAAGTGAACTCGGAGAATGGGCACTAGAAGAAAACCCAGACATAATGGCACTCACAGAAACAAAGCTAACAAACACCATAACAAACGCAGTGTTTCCACAGGGCTACTATGTAGTGAGGAAAGAGAGAGAAGGGAGAGGAGGAGGTGGTGTAGCTTTGCTACTAAGAGAAGGTTGGAGTTTCGAAGAGATGGTAATTCAGAATTGTGAAGGTTTCAGTGACTACATATCAGGCACCATAGCAACTGGAGGACAGAAAATTATAGTAGTAGTCATATATAACCCCCACCGAATGTCAGAAGACCCAGACAGGAATATGATAGAAACAACTTGGCCACCATCAATATAATAGAGAGAGCAGCTTCTGTGGCTAGCAGGAACGGATCCAGGCTACTAATCATGGGAGACTTCAACCATGGAAAGATAGATTGGGGGAACAGAGACCCACATGGTGGCCCAGACACATGGAGAGCTAAGCTGCTGGATGTGGCAACAAGAAACTTTCTAAGTCAACACGTCAAGGGACCGGCAAGAACGAGAGGAGGGGATGAACCAGCCTTGCTTGATCTGATATTTACCCTAAATGAGTCGGATATAAGGGAAGTTAAGTTGGAAGCCCCCTTGGGAATGAGCGATCATAGTGTATTGAGCTTTGAGTACCTGGTTGAGCTAGGAATTATCACCCCCAAAAAAGAACTGGGAAACAAAGGGCTGGCGTACCGAAAGGGAAACTATGAGGAGATGAATAAATTCCTATGGGATATACATTGGGACACAGAACTCGGAACCAAGTCCGTACAAGACATGATGGACTATGTCACCCAAAAATGTCAGGAGGCTGTAAGCAGGTATGACCCAGCCCAACAGGAAAAAACAGAGAAGCAAAGGAAGAATCCGTGGTTTAATAGGGAATGTATGAAAGCAAAGGAGCTGAACAAAAGGGCATGGAGGAACTTCCGTAATAACAGAACACCAGAAAGTAGAGAGAGATACCAGAGAACCAGGAGCGAGTATGTTAGTGTGAGAAGAGCAGCTGAGAAAAGGTATGAAAATGATATAGCTAATAATGCCAAGACCGAACCAAAGCTACTACACAGTCACATCAGGAAGAAGACAACAGTGAAGAAACAGGTGATGAAACTTAGGGTGGGCGAGGACAGGTACACAGAGAATGACAAAGAGGTGTGTGAAGAACTCAACAAAAGGTTCCAGGAGGTCTTTACAATAGAACAAGGAGAAGTCACGGCGCTAGGAGAGGTGGCAGCAAACCAGGTGACCTTGGAAAGGTTCGAAATTACAAGAGATGAGGTCAAAAGCACCTATTGGAGCTGAATGTGAGAAAAGCTGTTTGGCCGGATGGAATCTCACCATGGGTATTGAAAGAGTGTGCAGGAGCACTTTGCTTGCCACTCTCCATAGTGTATAGTAGGTCACTGGAAACGGGAGACCTACCAGAATATGGAAGACTGCTAATGTAGTACCAATATTTAAAAAGGGTGACAGACAAGAGGCACTGAACTACAGGCCAGTGTCCTTAACTTGTATACCATGCAAGGTGATGGAGAAGATTGTGAGAAAAAACCTAGTAACACATCTGGACAGAAGAGACTTCGTGACAACCCATCAACATGGGTTCAGGGAGGGTAAATCTTGCCTTACAGGCTTGATAGAATTCTATGATCAGGTGACAAAGATTAAGCAAGAAAGAGAAGGATGGGCGGACTGCATTTTTTTGGACTGTCGGAAAGCCTTTGACACAGTACCCCATAAAAGGTTGATGCATAAGCTGGAGAAACAGGCAGGAGTAACTGGTAGAGCGCTCCAGTGGATAAGGGAGTACCTAAGCAATAGGAAGCAGAGAGTTATAGTGAGGGGTGAGACCTCAGAATGGCGTGAAGTCACCAGTGGAGTACCACAGGGCTCTGTGCTTGGACCTATCCTGTTTCTGATATACGTAAATGATCTCCCAGAGGGTATAGACTCATTCCTCTCAATGTTTGCTGACGACGCCAAAATTATGAGAAGGATTAAGACAGAGGAGGACAGCTTGAGGCTTCAAGAAGACCTGGACAAACTGCAGGAATAGTCGAACAAATGGATGTTAGAGTTTAACCCAAGCAAATGTAATGTAATGAAGATAGGGGTAGGAAGCAGGAGACCAGATACAAGGTATCACTTGGGAGATGAAATACTTCAAGAATCAGAGAGAGAGAAAGACCTGGGGGTTGATATCACGCCAGACCTGTCCCCTGAAGCTCATATCAAGAGGATAACATCAGCAGCATATGCCAGGTTGGCTAACATAAGAACGGCCTTTAGAAACTTGTGTAAGGAATCTTTCAGAACATTATATACCACATATGTCAGACCAATCCTGGAGTATGCGGCTCCAGCATGGAGTCTATATCTAGTCAAGCATAAGACTAAACTGGAAAAGGTTCAAAGGTTTGCCACCAGACTAGTACCCGAGCTGAGAGGTATGAGCTACGAGGAGAGACTACGGGAATTGAACCTCACTTCGTTGGAAGACAGAAGAGTTAAGGGGGACATGATCACCACATTCAAGATTCTCAAGGGAATCGACAGGGTTGATAAAGACAGGCTGTTTAACACAAGGGGCACATACACTAGGGGACACAGGTGGAAACTGAGTGCCCAAATGAGCCACAGAGATATTAGAAAGAACTTTTTTAGTGTCAGAGTGGTTGACAAATGGAATGCATTAGGAAGCAATGTGGTGGAGGCTGACTCCATACACAGTTTCAAGTGTAGATATGATAGAGCCCAATAGGCTCAGGGACCTGTACACCTGTTGATTGACGGTTGAGAGGCGGGACCAAAGAGCCAGAGCTCAACCCCCGCAAGCACAACTTGGTGAGTACACACACACACACACACACAGACCCACGGAGACTGCCCAAATATGTATACCTTCAGCAGCAGTTGGTGTTCCCAGGCAGGTCACCCATCCAAGTTCTAACCAAAGTCAATGGTGCTTAACCTGACAGATGTATGGGAGGAGACGCAGTTTTCTCAAGGTGATAGGTAGGTAGTATGGCTGTTGCTATTGTATACAAGTAGTAAGTAATCACATGTGAGTGAGTGAGTGAGTCAAGATACTGGTAACTGCGGAGGGCAGGCAGGCAGGCAGGCAGGCAGGCAGGCGGAGCATACTCACACATAGCAGCCAATTCTCCATTAATGATAGTACTTATTGCAACTATTTAGTCAAATTAACCAACAACAAATGGACTACTACTACTACTACTACTACTACTATTACTACTACTACTACTACTACTACTACTACTACTACTACTACTACTACTACTACTACTAAAATAGAAATGTTGGGATGCCACCGCTGCCATTGATCTCGCACAAGTTGCTGCTGACAAATGACTCATCTTAGGCCTTGCATATGCTCTCTTAGGCCTCATTTAGTCAATACATGACTAAATATATTGACAAAAAATATAACCCATCGCCGTTCTCAGTAATTGGCATATTTTCGTTATAAAAATTCGAAATTGGAACCTGCAAATAGGTGCAGAGAGCAAGAATTCGGTTCAAAAATGACGCTTAGGAGTCAAACTTCCAATATTAAAGATATTTTGAAAACTGTAGGGGGTTTGGGTAAAATATGACCCATCGCCGTTTTCAGTAAATGGCATATTTTCGTTATAAAAGTGGTAATTGAAAGCTGCAAATTGGTGTAGAGAGCCAGAATTTGGCTCAAAAATGACACTCAAGACTCAAATTTCCAATATTACAGATAGTTTGAGAACTGCAGGGGGTTTGAGCCAAATATAACCCATCGCTGTTTTCGGTAATTGCAATATTGTAGATAATAAAAATTCGTAATTGGAAACTGCAAATAGATACAGAGAGCCAGAATTCGACTCAAAAGTGACGCCCGGTAGTAAAAGTTCCGATATTTCTGATATTTTGAATACTGCAGGGGGATTTTGGTAATATATGGCCTGTCGCTGTTTTCAGTATGTGACATATTTTCGTTATAAAAATACGTAATTGGAAACTGCGAACAAGTGCAGAGAGACAGAATTTCGCTCAAAAATGACACTCAGGAGTCAAATTTCAGAAATTTCAGATATCTTGAAAACTGAAAGGGGGTTTTTGGTAAAATATGGCCAATCGATGTTTTCAGGTATTGGCATTTTTTCCGGAATAATAAGTCGCAATTGGAAAGTGCAAGTAGGTGCAGAGAGCCAGAATTCGGCTCAAAATGACGCCCAGCAGTCAAATTTCCGATATTTCAGATATATGAGAATTGGTGGGGGGATTGGGCAAAATATAACCCATCGTAGTTCTCAGTAATTAGAATATTTTCGGTATAAAAAGGCGTAATTGAAAACTGAAAATAGGTGCAAAGAGCCAGAATTCGCCTCAAAAATGACTCCTACGAGTCAAATTTCCGATATTTCCGATATTTTGAAAACTGCTGGGGGGGGGAGGGGAATATGACACGTCGCCCATTTCAGTAATTGGCATATTTTCGGTATAAAAAGTCGTAATTGAAAACTGCAAATAGGTGCAGAGAGCCAGAATTCGACTCGCGAATGACGCCCAGGAGAAAAATTTCCGATATTTCAGATATTTTGAAAACTGCAGGGGGGTTTGGGCAAATTATGACCCATCGCCGTTCTCAGTAATTGTCATGTTTTCGGAATAAAAATTCGTAATTGGAAACTACAAATAGGCGCAAAGAGCCAGAATTCGGCTCAAAAATGACCTCCAGAAGTCAAATTTCCGATATTTCAGATATTTTGAAAACTGCAGGGGGGTTTTGGGTAAAATATGACCCATAGCAGTTTTCTGTAATTGGCATATTTTCGATATAAAATATCGTAATTGGAACCTGCAAATAGGTGTAGAGAGCTAGAATTCGGCTCAAAAATGACACCCAGGAGTCAAATTTCAGATATTTCATATATTTTGAAAACTGCAGAAGGGTTTGGGTAAAATATGACCAATCTTCGTTTTTAGTAATTGACACAATTTCGGCATAAAAAGTTGTAATTGGAAACTGCAAATCGATGCAGAGAGCCAGAATTCGGCGCAAAACTGACGCTCAGGAGTCAAATTTCCGATATTTCTGATATTTTGAAAACTGCAGAGGGGTTTGGGCAAAATATGACCCATCGCCGTTTTCAGTAATTGGCATATTTTCGGTATAAAAAGTCGTAATTGAAAACTGAAAATCAGTGCAGAGAGCCAGAAGTCGACTCATAAATGACGCCCAAGAGTCAAATTTTAGATATTTCAGATATTTTGAAAACTGCAGGGGGTTTGGGTAAAATATGACCCATAGCCGTTTTCAATAATGGGCATATTTTCCGTATAAAATATTGTAACTGGATTATGCAAATAGATGCAGAGAGCTAGAATTCGGCTAAAAAAAGACGCCCAGGAGTCAAATTTTAGATATTTTAGATATTTTGAAAACTGCAGGAGGGTTTGGGTAAAATATGACCCATAGCCGTTTTCAGTAATGGGCATATTTTTCGCATAAAATATCGTAATTGGATTATGCAAATAGGTGCAGAGAGCTAGAATTCGGCTAAAAAATGACGCTAAGGATTCAAATTTCCGATATTTCAGATATTTTGAAAACTGCAGGGGGGTTTAGACAAAATATGACCCATCGCCGTTTTCAGTAATTGGCATATTTTCGGTATAAAAAGTCGTAATTGAAAACTGCAAATAGGTGCAGAGAGAAAGAATTCGGCTCAAAAATGACCCCTAGAATTTAAATTTCCGATATTTCAGATATTTTGAAAACTACAGGGGGGTTTGGGTGAAAACATGACCCATCGCCGTTTTCAGTAATTGACATTTTTTCAGTATAAAATGTCGTAATTGGAACCTGCAAATAGGTGCAGAGAGCCAGAATTTGGCTCACAAATAACGCCCAGGATTTAAATTTTAGATTTTTCAGGTTTTTTGAAAACTGCTGAAGGGTTTGGGTAAAATCTGACCAATCGTCGTTTTTAGTAATTGGCACATTTTCGGTAAAAGTTTTTTTTGGAAACTGCAAATTGGTGCAGAGAGCCAGAATTCGGCGCAAAAATGACGCTCAGGAGTCAAATTTCCGATATTTCTGATATTTTGAAAACTGCAGGGGGATTTGGGCAAAATATGATCCATCGCCGTACTCAGTAATTGGCATATTTTCGGTATAAAAAGTAGTAATTGACAACAGCAAATAGGTGCAGAGAGCCAGAATTCGGCTCAAAATGACCACACAGAAGTCAAATTTCCGATATTTCAATGAATTAATTCTTTCCAGCAACCTTAGGTTGCCATAATCTAATGAATTAACATTAAACTTTAAGTTGTTAACTTCGTTACGTCTCAAGAGGGCTATAGTACTGTGACTTAACATGCTTAATACGAGCAGACATTACTTCTCACTTATGAATCTTCAATTTATTCTGTGCCTAGCTATCCCCAAGAAGGAGCCTGCACTTATTTAACCTGAAAAAACAAGCAGACTCAGCTGCTCACCTAGGAATTAACGTAATAATTTGAGCGCATTATTGTTCACCGTGATAATTCGAGTGCATTATTGTTCACCGTGATAATTGGAACCCATTATTGCTCCCCACGATAATTCGAGCACCTTGTTGCTCACCATGATCATTTGAACCCCTTATTTCTCACCATGATAATTTGAGCTCATTATTGCTCGTCACGATAATTCGAGCCCTTCTTGCTCACCATTATAATCCGAGCATATTATTGCTCACCACGATAATCTCAGCAACCATTATTGCTCACCATGAAATTCCTTTAAGCTCCGAGCTTCGTTAAGTTTCAAGAGGACTATAGCATTGTAGCGTAATACATATAAACTAAGTAGGACCTACTACTCATAAATCATTCTGTTAAGCTAGGTGCTTCGTTAAGTCTGTAGAGGCCTATAGCACTGTTGCCTAACACATTAATTAACGAGCAGATCCACTGCTCATAATTTAGCTAGGGTGACACTACCAAAGAAATAGTCAGTTGTCACAATTAGCATATCCCTCTACTTAGGTAGGTTTAGGGGAAATTAAACCCTCCATTTAGGTATATATTTGGGACATTAGTTAGCGTCAACAGAATTTCAGCTGTATCCATGTTCACAGTTAAATATTGTTGACTATTAATAGAGACTGATTTATATGAAAATAATTTCTCATTTAAAGTTGAGGATGAATTAATGAGTCTTCAGTCACAAGCCGGTGAGCTGTAATTCAATTAACTACAAGTCACAACGACTAAATTATTAATCTCACTGTCGACTCAGAGTCTTCCTTGATTTTAATGAATAAACACATTCCATTCTCTAATATTAAGTCAAATCTATCTAGGTTAGAAACTTAGTTACACTATTAATTAGTCTAAAATGACTATTGCACCACAGTGCAAAATTAGGCCAAATTTAATTGTCTAAGTGCAGACAATTACTCATTTGAGTTTGAGGTAATCATGATGCTTCAGTGATGAGTTAGTGTTTAGTAACTCAATAGTTACAAGTCACCGCAACCTTAAACAGTGACCTCACTGTAGATTCGAAGTCTCCTTGATCTTAAATGACATAATAATTAATAATTTACATTCTTTAATTGATGTTTAACAATGTAAAATTTCAACTATACAGTATTTTCTATTCTGCATAAATGCAGATAATAGCCATCTGATATTGAGAATATTTTCTGAGGCTGAAGGAATAATTCAGTGACTAAGTAATTCAACCATTACAAGTCATAGAGACATTAATCATTGATTTTGCAGTAGATTTTAGAGATTTCTTGATTTTGGATTACTTAATAATTACATATTTTCAACATTTAATTTATGCTCCCATAAGGTACGTCAGTACTTAACCATGAACTGCGACCCGTAGTTTCTCCCCCCGGAGTTATGTTGGAAATTTCCAACACTTAATTACTAACACTTCTAACCAGTAAAGTAGTGAAATTAAATTCATTTAGCTAAGGCGTAGTAATACCTCATTTTCCCTAGATATTATGGCGGAGTATTGCATCATCTCATCCAGCTAGGGGGGAAAATGTTTACATTCACGTGATTGCATTAAATTCACGTTATTTCAGCATTCTTTAATAAGGATTATTAGCTGATCATAGATTTACAACCAATTAACCTATATTATTATTTTCTGGAAATATTTATACAGCAAATACCTGCTGTTCCAGTGAATAAATGACTAACGTATTTCTACGCTTAAATTTCTCGCTCATATGAACGCGGATTCATTTAAATTTATTTACTCAGCGAGAACTTATTTGTTGTCCAGTTGTCCAGGACAACTTAACATCTAGTAATTTATAATAAACAATGTCTTTATTATCTCGGGAATTAGAACAAATCATGAAAAGTCTTACTGAGTTCCAACATTATATGCTAGTGCCCATGCACGAGCGAGTCGAGAAGGGGAAGACTTGGCAAAAGACGCCATTATCAGGGAGAGTGTATGGAAGCTTGTTGTATTATTGTCATAATATCGCGTCATCCGTGCCTCTACGGACGCCAGCAAGAAGTAACAGCTTCATCATCTCACAGACACCATGTCCAGCAGACCAGTTTGTCCTTATCTGTATTTCTTGTAGCCACATTAATAAGTTAGATAGGAGTATAAACAGCTAAGCTGTTTATACTCTCTTTTGTAGATAGTATTTAACTCATTGATTTATTAATACGTGAGTTATATTATATACCTACATATTATATATATATATATATATATATATATATATATATATATAATAATAATATATAATATATATATATATATATATATGTCGTACCTAATAGCCAGAACGCACTTCTCAGCCTACTATGCAAGTCGTGATTTGCCTAATAAGCCAATTTTTCATGAATTAAGGTTTTTTCGACTACCTAACCTACCTAACCTAACCTAACCTAACTTTTTCGGCTACCTAACCTAACCTAACCTATAAAGATAGGTTAGGTTAGGTTAGGTAGGGTTGGTTAGGTTCAGTCATATATCTACGTTAATTTTAACTCCAATAAAAAAAAATTGACCTCACACATAATGAAATGGGTAGCTTTATCATTTCATAAGAAAAAAATTAGAGAAAATATATTAATTCAGGAAAAATTGGCTTATTAGGCAAATCAAGCCTTGCATAGTAGGCTGACAAGTGCGTTCTGGCTACTTGGTACGACATATATATATATATAATATATATATATATATGTCGTACCTAGTAGCCAGAACGCACTTCTCAGCCTACTATGCAAGGCCCGATTTGCCTAATAAGGCAAGTTTTCCTGAATTAATATATTTTCTCTAATTTTTTTCTTATGAAATGATAAAGCTACCCATTTCATTATGTATGAGGTCAATTTGTTTTTTTGGAGTTAAAATTAACGTAGATATATGACCGAACCTAACCAACCCTACCTAACCTAACCTAACCTATCTTTATAGGTTAATAACCCAGCTGGCGACCTTGCTAAGAGGAAGATAGAGAAGACAGGCGGGAAAGGAGTTCCTGCAACCTTTTTTGTCTGGCAGGCAAGACTCAGGGAGGTTATGGTTATAGGTAAGCCTGAGTCTTCCTTCACTCCCCCACGGGTCTAGGCCGGAACTGTTAACAGCAGTTTCCCCGTGTTTGACTGAAGGGCTTCCAGGGTGAATCAGTGGCACCCCTTTGTGGTGGAAGCAAAGACCTGCGGAGGTGGGCATTGTTGGTCCCCTCTTGTGTGACCAAGGAGACTCCGGTGAATCCAGGGAGTCGGAGGGGCTGAGTATTTGGGCCTTTGAGCCCCTAGCAGCCGAGTGTTAGCAGAGCCCCGGACCACCCACCCCCCACGTGACAAGAGAACTGGCGACCTTGCCAGGATTCGAACCCCAGTAGCCAAGAACTGGGAACTTCGCCAGGAAGCGTGGATCAAGCTACAGTGTGGACCAAATTTCAAGACAAGTGTTGCAAGGGTACTAATACAGTGTGGCCAGTGAATTCGTTGGTACTGTTACTCAACCAGCTAAGGGACTGAAACGGTGAAATTAGTGCCTACTAACTTGTCTGTGCTGTCGTGTATGCTTGATGATATAGAGATGGAGGAAGACAAAGTAAAGAAATTTATTGACACAAGGGACGAGGGAATTTTGGAAGAGTGTATCAAGGCCCAGCTCCAACAAGTGGCAAACCACTTTGGGATCAGGTTGAGGACGACTAAGGTAGCGGAGCGAAGGATAGAGATCATGGCACAGCTCACAGCTCGAGAGGAAGCGACGGGAGAGGAGCCATCTCAAGAGGAGCCGTCCCGAGGAGAGCCGTCGCAAGGTGAACCGTCCCGACTAGGGCCTCCCCAAGCGCCTACCAGTGTGGAGAGAATTCACAGTGAACATGGGAGCAGTGGAAGGTCCAGCTGTAGTAAGAGGAGCCTGCAACTGGAAATAATGAAGATGCAACTGGAAGCCCAGCTGCGACGAGAGGAGAGAGAAGCGCAAATGCAGCGAGAGGAACGTGCGGCTCCAGCTGCAGCGAGAGGAACGTGCGGCTGAGCTGCAGCGAGAGGAGCGAGAAGCTCGGCTGCAGCGAGAAGAAGGAGAGAGACAACTGCGACTGGAGGAGATAAAGGCAAAGAAAGAAGTCGAATTGCGTCGCGTTGAACGTGGTCTGCCCTCACTACCTGCACGGCGGGATGACCTCAAGGTAAGGGAACGTGACTTACCTACGTTCGAACCACAAGAAGCTGAGGCGTTCTTCGAACACTTTGAACGGATAGCGACTCTGAAGGAGTGGCCGGAAGATGATTGGGCTGCTCTGGTCCAGGGCAGATTGACTGGTGAGGCCCGGGAAGCCTATAACATGCTGGACCTAGAGGAGTGTACTAGTTATGACGCGATTAAGAATGCGGTTCTCCACTCATTCCGGCTGACTCCGGAGATGTACCGGAAGCGGTTCAGAGAGTATACAAGAGCGTCGGGAAAGACTTACGCCGAGACCGCCAGGGATATGGAACGGAAATTCCTACGATGGTTGAAGGCGGAGAAAGCGGAGTCGGTGGATGATGTTAAACGACTGATAGTGATGGAGAAGTTCATGTCGGTGCTCCATCCTGAGTTGCGAGTAAGGGTGAGAGAAGCAGGTATTAAGGACCTGAAGGCTGCAGCGGACCGAGCCGACATGCTGGAGGAGGCACTACATCTCAGGAGGGAGGGGCCGCCCAGACACTCGCCTTACCCCAGGTCGGGAGGGAACCTTAGGAGTTCAGGAGGAG
The DNA here is from genome assembly GCF_040958095.1 of Procambarus clarkii. Lineage (NCBI taxonomy): Eukaryota > Metazoa > Arthropoda > Malacostraca > Decapoda > Cambaridae > Procambarus > Procambarus clarkii. The sequence continues at coordinate 21,118,195 of NC_091166.1, read as the reverse complement.
CGAGGATGGGTGGGGACTCTCCCAAGAGTAGTGTGCCCGATGAAGTAACGCGGTTCAAGAGCTCAAGGGACGCGGGGAGGAAGCCCCAACCTGTGAGCAGTGGACCTAACTCGGGAGCGAGTGCTGCAGTCCCGGATACGACGACAGGGAGTTCAAGGAGGACCCAGGGGACGTCTGCAAGTGGTACCGCCAGAGTGACTGGCGAGTGGCCGCCCAGGGGAGGCAGCCGATGCTACAACTGTGGCGTGAGAGGACATTATGCCCGCGAGTGTGAGGAGCACCAAAGGAATGTAGGATTAATGTTGGAAGAGGAGAGAGTGTTTGTTCACACCCCATATTATAGTGGACCCAACGTGAATGGTTGGGAAATGAAGTTGGGTGAACATCCCTTCGTTTTCGGGGCCAACGTGAAGTTTGGAAAGTCAAACCCAGTGGAGGTTGCCGTGCTTCGAGATACGGGTGCTGACATAAGTATGGTGACCAGGAGTATTCTCCCCAAGGAATTTAATGATTCACCTGTGGGAGTGGTGAGGATACGCAGTGTGGGGGAGGAATACAGGTTGCCACTTCACGAAGTACAGCTGATTGCCGACTGCGGAGTCGAGAAAGCTATAGTAGCTGTAACCTAAGTAACCCCTAGAGCATGTACAGAGGTGCTGGGTAATGACCTCGGAGGAGGCAGGATACAACCCGATTGGGCCAGGAGTGCCTATGTTGCAAGCAGCGGTACAACCCTGCCAGGTGAGGTATCGGTCGTTCCAGATGGTGGTGAGGAAGCCGACTTCGCCAGGGAAAACGTCGCCAGAGACGACGACAACGAGGCGAGAGTGCAGAGAGGTCGTCGGAGGTTGTGGAAAACCCCGACGGGGACCTCCGACTAAGGGGCCATCTCCCCCAAAATAAAAAGTTGTTGTAGGGTATTCATAATTTATTATCCTGATACATGTGAAAGGTGCTGCACATAGGCCAAGTTTCAGCATCTCAGCCTAAATAGAGACGGAGAAAAAAAACAAAAACAAAAAAAAAGACAAATTTTTCAAAATGTTCAAAAAATTTCACAGCCCACAATTGTGAACCAAAATCATTTATAAGACACTCAGCTATGACCTTACTATATAATAAAGATTTGCATGTGACATATTATCCCAGATGTATTTAGTGCAATAATACAGATTTTATAAAAGTTTCACAAAAACGTATGCAAAAAAATGAGGTGTATCATTATTTATAAAATCAATAAATCTACGTAGATAAGAATAATGACATGCGTTTATAGAGGTGAATTTTCTACATATAATGTGCAAGTTTCATGTAAATAGAATAATAAATAAAGGCTGTGAAATTTTATCTAGTATTAAAAGTTGGAGTTGCGTAGCGCGCTCTCAAAGTCTACTGAACCTGCGGTCACTCGTGAGTGGTGATTTACGCATTGCGGCCAGCTCGTATGGAGAGCTCGCATGCATCTAGCTGTCAATGCTTCTCTCTTGTTCGTTTGGTAAGTCATATTGCAGTACAAATAGCTAAAAATCCAAAAATAGCATGTTCTGGGAGATATTGTGTGAGCGCGTCAGCATACATCCTCTCTCCATGAGAGACACGCAGTCACTGACTGCACCACCCTCGTGTCAGACCATATGTTGTGTTGCCATATGGTTAGTTTATATTCATTTTATGCATAACATGTTATTTTCAACGCTATTACGAAAAATAAGACATCTACAACGTAAGATACAATACCCCGCGGCGTACTCACGGCGCGAGGACCAGATTCACGAAAGTTGCAGCGGGAAATTTGACTCTAATTACGTTATTTTTTAAGATATCATTAAACGGTTTGGACCACAGTGTTGCCAGAACGTTGTAGTATTTTTCGTAATTTTTCGTAAATATTCCATTTTTCATCGGACTTTCGGTGACATGGCCCCTAAGCCTGATGATGCGTGTGGAGGAGTGGTGAGGAGCAGCTGTACAAACGCCTGGGGCGGTGAAGAGGCTGCAGACCGCACTCCCTCCATACAGAAACGTGAATAAAGTAAGCTCAGTGGATGAGCGAATGGCAGTGAGGGGCAGAGTGGAGGAGCCACGACGCAAGGCACCCTATGCCGGCCAGATGAATAGTGGTAGGTGCAAGATGAACCACCGTGGTGAGGTGAGCCACAGGGAGGTGGATGAGCCCAACCACGAACCGAAGAAGACGTCTGCAGGGAAGAGAATCTCATGGGGGAATGAAGATGTTCGTCGGGAACGAAGGAGCGAGTGGTATAGGAAAGGCAATACGAAGAAAGCAGGGAATAGGTACACCCAGGGTAGGTGCCAGCCTAACCAGAGGGGCATTGGGCCATCCGCAAAAGCCTAGTGTGGAAGAGACCCAGCAAACACAAATCATCTACACAACGTTCGCCTATCTCTTCCCATAGGTGTGGGAATGATTTGCATGAGAATGGTGCAGGAGAGCCTTTGAGAAACTTTTACTCAAAAAATCCAAACACAAAGGTTTAATTATAAATTGTTTTTCTACAATTATTTTCTTCCAAATGTAAAACAAATAGTTTTTACATGTTTAAATATAAAATTTATGGTGTTTTTTTGTAAAATTCATTAATAAATTGTGAATGATATATATTGGCTGAGTGAAACCTTTAAAATCCATTTAGTTATAATATGAACAGAAAAAAGTAGTTTTCCAAATTTTCTAAAAATCGCTCTTTTTAACACAATTTGACTTCTTATGCATTCCACTAAACACTAATATCATGTTTAAATATATAATTTATGTATTATTCCCTAAGATAATTTATATAAATTTTAAAAGTTGCTGGAAAGTGGTGAGAACGAATCTGAAAACGTTTTGTTGTCTTATATTGGCGTGTTCTTATTAACTAGAGTGAGTAAGAGTGAGCGAGAGTGGGTAAGAGTGAGTAAGAGTGAATGAAGGTGAGTGAGAGTGCCAGAGAGTAAGTGTGAGTAAGAGTGAGTTTAAGTAAGAGTGACTGAGAGTGAGTAAGAGTGACAGAGTGAGTAAGAGTGAGAGTAAGAGTGACAGAATGAGTAAGAGTGAGAGTAAAGTGATTGAGAGTAAGGGTGAGTATGAGAGTAAGAGTGATTGAGAGTTAGTGAGAGTAAGAGTGATTGAGAGTAAGAGTGATTGAGAGTAAGAGTGATTGAGAGTAAGAGTGATTGAGAGTAAGAGTGATTGGGAGTAAGAGTGATTGAGAGTAAGAGTGATTGGGAGTAAGAGTGATTGGGAGTAGGAGTTAGAGTGAGAGTAGGAGTAAGAATGAGAATAAGAGTGATTGAGAGTAAGAGTGAGTAAGAGTAAGAATGAGAGTAAGAGTGATTGAGAGTAAGAGTGATTGAGAGTAAGAGTGATTGAGAGTAAGAGTGATTGGGAGTAAGAGTGATTGGGAGTAAGAGTGAGAGTAAGAATGAGAATAAGAGTGATTGAGAGTAAGAGTGATTGGGAGTAAGAGTAAGAATGAGAGTAGGAGTGATTGAGAGTAGGAGTGATTGGGAGTAAGAGTGATTGAGAGTAAGAGTAATTGAGAGTAAGAGTATGAGAGTAAGAGTGAGAGAGTGAGTATGAATGGGTAAGGGTGACTGAGAGTGAGTAAGAGTGACAGAGTAAGAGAGTGAGAGTGATTATGAGAGAGTTAAGAGTGTGAGGTGTGTGAGTGTAGCAGGCCAGGGAGGCAGGATGTGTGGTCACAGGCGAGGCCTAGGCCTCGTGATCTCTAATGTTGGTTTTTATATATATTGGATTTTTTGTCCTGTTTCAAATTATAATTATTTAGCAGGAATGTAATAAGATATTGCACAGTATTAATGTGACAATAATATATGCATTATTTCCTTGATAATCAATCTTGTTGTTCAAAGATAATATACAATCTTTGAAGGAAACATTTTGAGAGCGCAAGCTGGCAACACTGTTCTGGTGGGTGAGAGAGACATATGGTTAGTTGTACTCAGACCTACAGTGGAGAAGGGTGTGTCCCAGCTGGCCGCCACCAGCCGCCACCCGCCGCCACCCACCACCACCCACCACCAGCCGCCACCCGCCGCCACCCACCACCAGCCGCACCCCGCGCCACCGCCACCCACCACCAGCCGCCACCCGCCGCCAGCCGCCACCTGCCACACCCACCACCAGCCGCCACCCGCCGCCAGCCGCCACCCACCACCAGCCGCCACCCCACCACCACCACCAGCCGCCACCCGCCACCAGCCGCCACCCGCCACCAGCCGCCACCGCCACCACCCACCACCAGCCGCCACCCGCCACCACCCGCCACCCGCCACCAGCCACCGCCACCCACCACCGCCACTCACCACCCGCCGCCACCACCCCACACCAGCCGCCCCACCACCCCACCAGCCGCCACCCGCCGCCACCCACCACCAGCCGCCACCCGCCACCACCCACCACCAGCCGCCACCCGCCACCACCCACCACCAGCCGCCACCCGCCACCACCCCACCCCGCCACCACCCACCACCAGCCGCCAGCCACCGCCACCCACCACCGCCACCCACCACCGCCACCCACCACCGCCACCCGCCACCCGCCACCACCCACCACCAGCCGCCACCACCCACCACCAGCCGCCACCCGCCACCAGCCACCGCCACCCGCCACCAGCCACCGCCACCCCCACCACCCGCCACCAGCCACCGCCACCCACCACCGCCACTCACCACCCGCCGCCACCACCCACCACCAGCCGCCACCGCCACCCACCACCGCCACCCGCCGCCACCACCCACCACCACCACCCACCACCACCAGCCGCCGCCGCCACCACCACCGCCGCCACCACCCATCACCGCCGCCGCCACCACCACCACCACCGCCGCCGCCACCACCCATCACCGCCGCCGCCGCCACCACCCACCACAGCCGCCGCCGACACCACCGCCACCACCCACCACAGCCGGCACCACCACCCACCACCACCACCCACCACCGCCGCCACCACCAGCCGCCACAAGCCGCCACCGCCGCCATCAGCCGCCATCACCACCACCACCACCACCAGCCGCCATCACCGCCACCAGCTGCCACCACCACCAGCCGCCACACCACCACCACCAGCCGCCATCACCGCCACCAGCTGCCACCACCACCAGCCGCCATCACCGCCACCAGCTGCCACCACCACCAGCCGCCACCACCAGCCGCCACCACCGCCACCACCACCTGCCACCAGCCGCCACCACCGCCCGCTATCAGCAGTCACCGCCCGTTGCCACAGTCGCCACCGCAAGCCGCCACCGCCAGCCGCCACCAGCCCCCCCCACCGCCGATCGTCACCACCCACCACAGCCGCCGCCGCCCGCCACCGCCCGGCACCGCCCGCCACCACCCACCACAGCCGCCACCACCCACCACCACCCACCACCACCCGCCGCCACCACCACCACCACCAGCCGCCGCCGCCACCCACCACCCGCCGCCGCCGCCACCACCACCCACCACCACCGCCGCCACCACCCACCACCACCAGCCGCCGCCGCCACCACCACCACCACCGCCGCCACCACCAGCCGCCGCCGCCACCACCACCCACCACCACCGCCGCCACCACCCACCACCGCCAGCCGCCACCACTCATCACAGACCCCGCCACCGCCCGCCACCACCGCCAGACACAGCCGCCAGTGTCCGCCACCGCCGCCACTGTCCGCCACCGCCGCCACTGTCCGCCACCGCCGCCATTGTCCGCCACCGCCGTCACTGTCCGCCACCGCCGCCACTGTCCGCCACCGCCACCACTGTCCGCCCGCCGCCACCACTGTCCGCCCGCCGCCACCACTGTCCGCCCGCCGCCACCACTGTCCGCCCGCCGCCTCCACTGTCCGCCCGCCGCCTCCACTGTCCGCCCGCCGCCTCCACTGTCCGCCCGCCGCCGCCACTGTTCGCCCGCCGCCGCCACTGTCCGCCCGCCGCCGCCACTGTCCGCCCGCCGCCTCCACTGTCCGCCCGCCGCCTCCACTGTCCGCCCGCCGCCTCCACTGTCCGCCGCCGCCTCCACTGTCCGCCCGCCGCCTCCACTGTCCGCCCGCCGCCTCCACTGTCCGCCCGCCGCCGCCACTGTTCGCCCGCCGCCGCCACTGTCCGCCCGCCGCCGCCACTGTCCGCCCGCCGCCGCCACTGTCCGCCCGCGCCGCCACTGTCCTCCCGCCGCCCGCCGCCGCCCTGTCCGCCCGCCGCACTATCCGCCACCGCCGCCACTGTCCGCCCGCCGCCACTGTCCGCCCGCCGCCACTATCCGCCACCGCCGCCACTGTCCGCCCGACGCCACTGTCCGCCCGCCGCCACCACCCATCACCGCCGCCGCCACCACCACCCACCACCACCGCCGCCGCCACCACCCATCACCGCCGCCGCCGCCCACCACCCACCACAGCCGCCGCCGACACCACCGCCACCACCACCACAGCCGGCACCACCACCCACCACCACCACCCACCACCGCCGCCACCACCAGCCGCCACAAGCCGCCACCGCCCGCCATCAGCCGCCATCACCACCACCACCACCAGCCGCCATCACCGCCACCAGCTGCCACCACCACCAGCCGCCACCACCACCACCACCAGCCGCCATCACCGCCACCAGCTGCCACCACCACCAGCCGCCATCACCGCCACCAGCTGCCACCCCACCAGCCGCCACCACCAGCCGCCACCACCGCCACCACCACCTGCCACCAGCCGCCACCACCGCCCGCTATCAGCAGTCACCGCCCGTTGCCACAGTCGCCACCGCAAGCCGCCACCGCCAGCCGCCACCAGCCCCCCCCACCGCCGATCGTCACCACCCACACACAGCCGCCGCCGCCCGCCACCGCCCGGCCACCGCCCGCCACCACCCACCACAGCCGCCACCACCCACACCACCCACACACCCGCCGCCACCACCACACAACCCCAGCCGCCGCCGCCACCCACCACCCGCCGCCGCCGCCACCACCACCCACCACCACCCGCCGCCACCACCACCACCACCAGCCGCCGCCGCCACCACCACCACCACCGCCGCCACCACCAGCCGCCGCCGCCACACCACCACCACCACCGCCGCCACCACCCACCACCGCCAGCCGCCACACATCACAGACCCCGCCACCGCCCGCCACCACCGCCAGACACAGCCGCCAGTGTCCGCCACCGCCGCCACTGTCC